>NC_041389.1:27469094-27476861 GCF_002162155.2 Triticum dicoccoides | reverse complement strand
GTCTCGGCTTGCCGGTGGCCTCCTGTCGCTTGCTGTTGCCGATCTCCGTGGCCGCACGTGCTATCGTACCACCGCTCTCCGCGCTCAAAGCACGTCTCATGTCCTAGGGTCAAGCAGTCCCCCAATGGCTCCTTAATTAATGTGTGCCCTCTTCTGGAACATTCGCGGCTTCGGCGATGATGGCCGCCACCGCCAACTCATTGAGTACATTCGTGATGAACACATTGACATTGTCGCCGCCCAAGAAACCATGCGCACGGAATTCTCTCGTCCGGAGCTCGATCTTCTGAGCTCCCACCTTTTCTCTTGGCATTGGCTCCCTTCTAGTGGGAGCACCGGCCATTCGGTCGCATACTTTTAGGTGTGAAGGATGCTGATAACCCACAAGTATGGGGGATCAATTGTAGCCTCTTTCGATAAGTAAGAGTGTCGAACCCAACGAGGGGCAAAAGGTAGAACAAATATTCCCTCAAGTTCCATCGACCACCGATACAACTCTATGCACGCTTGACATTTGCTTTACCTAGAACAAGTATGAAACTAGAAGTACTTTGTAGGTGTTGTTGGATAAGTTTGCACGATAATAAAGAACACATAAATAAAAACTAGGGACTGTTTAGATAAAGAAGCAATGAAGTAAATATAGCGAGTGTGGAAAAGTGGTGGTAGGAGTTGTGAAATTGTCCCTAAGCAATTGACTACGTTACTAGACCTGTAATCACTATTGCAATTCTATTTGAGGGAGAGGCATAAGCTAACATACTTTCTCTTCTTGGATCATATGCACTTATGATAGGAACTCTAGCAAGCATCCGCAACTACTAAAGATCATTAAGGTAAAACCCAACCATAGCATTAAAGTATCAAGTCCCCTTTACTAAAGATCATATGCAAACAACCTACTTACTCGGGTCTGTGCTTCTGTCACTCACGCCACCCACCATAAGCAAATCATGAACATATTGCAAACCCTACAGCGGGAATCCCTCACGCTTGCACAACACGGAGAGCACCATAGGAAAGCACCAATAATAAAACATGCAATTCAAACCAATCATAGCAATTCATCATAGCAATTCTACTTGAATTGCATGTCCCAAAAATAATATAAAAAGTTGCCAAAAGTATATGAAAGTTGAATAATATTGGCATGGAACAATAAAAAAGTATAGATACGACAGAGACGTATCAGCATCCCCAAGCTTAATTCCTGCTTGTCCTCGAGTAGGTAAATGATAAAAAAATAATTTTTGATGTGGAATGCTACCTAGCATAATCTTGATCATATGTCTAATCATGGCATGAATATTAAGACAGAGTGATTCAAAGCAATAGTCTATCATTTGACATAAAAACAATAATACTTAGGGCATCCCAACAAACAATCATGTCTTTCCAAAATATCAATGCTTCCAGAACATTATCCCTACAAAATCATATAGTATTGTATGCTCCCTTTTCTTAACACAATGTACCCCTCATGCCTATCCCGGTGTCAGCCAAGCAATTGTTTCATACTTTAGTATTCTCAAACGTTTTCAACTTTCACGCAATACATGAGCGTGAGCCATGGATATAGCACTATAGGTGGAATAAAATATGATGGTGGAGGTTATGTGGAGAAGCCAAAAAGGGAGAAAGTCTCACATCGACGCGGCTAATCAACGGGCTATGGAGATGCCCGTCAATTGATGTCAATGTGAGGAGTAGGGATTGCCATGCAACGGATGCACTAAGAGCTATAAATGTATGAAAGCTCAACCTAGAAACTATGTGGGTGTGCATCCAACTTGCTTGCTCATGAAGACCTCAGGCATTTGAGGAAGCCCATTATCAGAATATACAAGCCAAGTTCTATAATGAAAATTCCCACTAGTATATGAAAGTGGCAGTATAGGAGACTCTCTATATGAATAACATGGTGCTACTCTGAAGCACAAGTGTGTTAAAAGGATATTAGCATTGCCCCTTCTCTCTTTTTCTCTCATTTTTTTATTTTCTCTCTTTTTTGGTGGGCTTCTTTGGCCTCCTTTTTTTTATTTGGGCTTCTTTGGCCTCTTTTATTTTTTCATCAAGTCCAGAGTCTCATCCCGACTTGTGGGGGAATCATAGTCTCCATCATCCTTTCCTCACTGGGGCAATGCTCTAATAATGATGATCATCACACTTTTATTTACTTACAACTCAATATTACAACTCGATATCTAGAACAAAGATATGACTCTATATGAATGCCTCCGGTGGTGTAGCGGGATGTGCAATGATTTAGCATAGCAATGACATCAAAAAATGGACAAGCCATGAAAACATCATGCTAGCTATCTTATGATCATGCAAATCAATAAGACAATGAATGCTCAAGTCATTTATATGATGATGATGGAAGTTGCATGGCAATATATCTTGGAATGGCTATGAAAATGCCATGATAGGTAGGTATGGTGGCTGTTTTGAGGAAGATATAAGGAGGCTTATGTGTGATAGAGCGTATCATATAACGGAGTTTGGATGCACCGGCGAAGTTTGCACCAACTCTCGAGGTGAGAAAGGGCAATGCACGGTACCGTAGAGGCTAGCAAATTCCAGAAAGGTAAGAGTGCGTATAATCCATGGACTCACATTAGTCATAAAAAACTCATATACTTATTGCAAAACTCTACTTGCCCTCAAAGCAAAGTACTACTACGCATGCTCCTGTGGGAAGGGTTAGTAGGAGTTAACCGTCGCGCGATCCCGACCTCCACACATAAGGAAGACAACTAAAAGAGGACCCCATGCAAAAATTTGTCACACAACTTTTACCATACGTGCATGCTACGGGAATCACAAACCTTAACACCAATATCCTTACTAAACACAACCATCTACTAGAACCTCCCACATATCATCATCTCTATATCGCAAAACTATTTCAAGGAATCAAACATATCATATTCAACGATCTACAGGTTTATGTAGGATTTTATGACTAACCATGTGAATGACCAATTCCTGTCATCTCTCTAAATAGATATAAGTGAAGCAAGAGATTTCAATTCTTTCTACAAAAGATATGCCCACGCTCTAACAAATATAAGTGAACCAAAATAGCATTCTACAAATGGCGGTTTTCTATGTGAAGAGAAATAGGCAATCCAAACTTCAAATGATACAAGTGAAGCATGTGAAGCATTATATAAAGCCATACTCAAAAGATTTAAGTGAAGTGCAATGAGCATTCTATAAATCAACCAAGGACTATCTCATACCAGCATGGTGCATAAAAGAAAAGTGAAAACTAAATGCAAAAGACGCTCCAAGACTTGCACATATCACATGAACGAAAAGAATCCGAAAACATACCGATACCTATTGAAGAAAGATGGGATGCCTTCCGGGGCATCCCCAATCTTAGACGCTTGAGTCTCCTTGAATATTTACTTGGGGTGCCTTGGGCATCCCCAAGCTTTAGCTCTTACCTCTCTTCCTTTTCCTCATATCGAGACCTCCTCTATCAAACACTTCATCCACGCAAAACTTTAACAGAAAACTCGGTAAGATCCGTTAGTATAATAAAGCAAATCACTACTCTAAGTACTGTTGCAGACCAATTCATATTTAGTTTTTGCATTGTGTCTACTGTAATATAACTTTGCCATGGCTTAATCCAATCATAGAAATTGATAGTTTCATCAAAACAAGCAAACTATGCATCAAAAACAGAATCTGTCAAAAACAGAACAGTCTGTAGAAATCTGAACATTCACCATACTTCTGGCACCCCAAAAATTATACCAAAATTAGTAAAAATAAAAATTTGTACAGAAAGATAGTGCAAAAAGAATCGGAACCATTTGATGTTCCAGTTAAAAATGTAAAATCGCGCACTACAGCCAAAGTTTCTGTCCTGCACCATACAAACCAACAAGCATTGTAAGCATCCTAAAGGCAAACCTTGGCACAATATTTTTATAATACAATGTAATTGTGCAAGGGGATAATTATTTTTGATGAAAAGTTTCTGTAATCAATATTCACAAAGTTTCCGTGAGCATGAACAAAGTTCAAGGAGCTCTCCCACTTCAACAATGCTTGTCTCTCTCACTTTCACTTTCCTTTTTGAAAAGTTTTTGGGTCCCCCTCTTTTTTAGACTATATAAACACCACTCAACATAAATAAATGACTCTCTAAAACTTCCGGGTTGTCTCCCTGGCAGCGCTTTCTTTAAAGCCATTAAACTAGGCATATAGTGCTATGTAATGAATCCACCCGGATCCCAAGGTATATCAAAGCCAATTTTAATTAACAATGATTTGTAATTTAGTAGTGAGGACAAAGTAACATATATCATGCAACAACAAAGTATAACTCTCTTTCTATGCATCGGCATGTCATAAAAGAACAATTCATGCACACATAGTAAAGGCCAATGCATAGTATAAACAGTTTCTTGCAATTTTATCATATTGGAAACATAGAGAGGTGGAGATATAGTTTCTCGCTCATAAGAATTACAAGTAGGAGCAGCAAGCACACGCATATTACATTCATCAAAATCATCATGTGCACTAGTAAAAGGCAACCCATCAATATAATCCTTACTAAGCACAAACTTCTCGGATATAGTGTAGTTTGGAGAATTCAAAAAGATAATAGGACTATAATGTGTAGGTGTAATAGCAACAATTTCATGTTTAACATAAGGAACTATAGTAAGTTCATCTCCATAAGCATAATTCATATTGGCATCTTGGCCACAAGCATAGCAAGCATAATCAAAAAGGGATATTTCAAGAAAATCAACGGGATCATAACAATTAACATAGCAATCATCATAGCAATCATCCTTCGGTAAGCACGAAGGGGAATTAAACAATGTATGAGTTGAAGAGTTACTCTCATTAGAAGGTGCGCACGGGTAGCTAATCCGCTCTTCTTCCTTTTGTTGTTCGCTCTCCTCATCATCTTTTTCATCCAATGAGCTCACAGTTTCATCAATTTCTTCTTCCATAGACTCCTTCAAAATATTAGTCTCTTCTTGGACAGCAGAGAATTCCTCAATATATGGTTTAACATAGGCATTAGAAGCATAATTATCATAACAATATTCAAGTATGGCAAAAATTTCAGATTTGTAAAGAGTGGCATCATACTTTTCAATCAAAGAAGCAATTTCATAAGCACCCTTAAAAGCAACAAATTCTTCAATTTGTTGAACATCATAGTAATCATAAACACCCTTAGCATACTAAGATACGATTCCATTATCAATAAACTCACATTGGTAGGGAAGGTGTTTTTTGGGTTTTTAGAACAACAAGTAACATCATATATTTCACATAAATTCTAAGCATAGCATTGCAAATGATGAATTTGATCCAGTAAACGTTTCCCTTTTTTAGATATGCGGTGTCGCACATAACAAGCATGCTCATCTAAAGATTTTCCCTCAACTAAGCTAGTGGGGGTTTCAGCACGAGCACAAAGGGATCGAAGATGATCCAAGTAAAAAGCTTTAGGAGTGTGATAGATTTTGGGTGGTTATTCAACCATTGGTTCAGTAGGTACAAATAATTTTTTTGGTATTTTGCGTTTCCTACCCATAACTAAAGATAGAAAACAACTAAGAACAGCAAATAAAAAATTACTTAGTGAAAAAGCAAACAAGCACACACGAGAATATTCACCCCACGCTATGACCCCCCGGCAACGCCGCCAGAAAAAGGTCTTGATAATCCACAAGTATAGGGGATCAATTGTAGCCTCTTTCGATAAGTAAGAGTGTCGAACACAACGAGGAGCTAAAGGTAGAAAAAATATACCCTCAAGTTCTATCGACCATCGATGCAACTCTACGCACGCTTGATGTTTGCTTTACCTAGAACAAGTATGAAACTAGAAGTACTTTGTAGGTGTTGTTGGATAGGTTTGCAAGATAATAAAGAAAACATAAATAAAAACTAGGGGATGTTTAGATAAATAAGCAATAAAGTAAATATAGCGAGTGTGGAAAAGTGGTGGTAGGAGTTGTGAAATTGTCCCTAAGCAATTGACTACGTTACTAGACCGGTAGTCACTATTGCAATTCTATTTGAGGGATAGGCATAAGCTAACATACTTTCTCTTCTTGGATCATATGCACTTATGATTAGAACTCTAGAAAGCATCCGCAACTACTAAAGATCATTAAGGTAAAACCCAACCATAGCATTAAAGTATCAGGTCCCCTTTATCCCATACGCAAACAACCTACTTACTCGGGTATGTGCTTCTGTCACTCACGCCACCCACCATAAGCAAATCATGAACATATTGCAAATCCTACAACGGGAATCCCTCACGCTTGTGCGACACGGGGAGCACCATAGGACAGCACCAATAATAAAGCATGCAATTCAAACCAATCATAGCAATTCATCAATCACCGGTAGGACAACGAAAATCTACTCAGACATCATAGGATGGCAACACATCATTGGATAATAATATGAAGCATAAAGTACCATGTTA
This sequence comes from Triticum dicoccoides, assembly GCF_002162155.2. Taxonomy (NCBI): domain Eukaryota; kingdom Viridiplantae; phylum Streptophyta; class Magnoliopsida; order Poales; family Poaceae; genus Triticum; species Triticum dicoccoides. Next base: position 27,470,371 of record NC_041389.1, on the reverse strand, counting down.
TAGTAGAGGGTACAGAGGGTTGCCGGAGAGTGGACTGCAGAATATAGATGGGGGAAGGTGATGGAGATGTTGGTGAAGATGGCGGAGGTGTTGGTGAAGATCGCGGTGATGATGATGGCCCCCGGCAGCGTTCCGACACCACCGGAAGCAAGGGAAAGAGAGCCCCCCTTCTTCTTCTTCTTCCTTGACCTCCTCCCTAGATGGGAGAAGGGTTTCCCCTCTGGTCCTTGGCTCCCATGGCATGGGAGGGGTGAGAGCCCCTCTGAGATTGGATCTATCTCTGTGTCCCTCTCTGTTTCTGCGTTCCCATATTCTGCCCTTTCACCGTTTCTTTTATATCCGGAGATCCGTAACTTCGATTGGGGTGAATCTTTCGCCCAGATTTTTCTCATAAAATTAGCTTTCTTGCGGCAAAAGAAGAGCGTCAACCGCCTTACAGGGTGCCCAGGAGAGTCCAGGGCGCGCCTGCCCCCCTGGGGTGCGCCCCCTGTCTCGTGGCCCCCTCGGGCACTATCTCGCATTGAGTCTTCCTCCCAAAAATCTCAAATATTCCAAAATAATTCTCTGTCCGTTTTTATCCATTTGGACTCTGTTTGATATTGGGTTTCTGCGAAACATAAAACATGCAACAGATATGAACTGGCACTGGGCACTGGATCAATATGTTAGTCCTAAAAATAATATAAAAAGTTGCCAAAAGTATATGAAAGTTGAATAATATTGGCATGGAACAATCTAAAAATTATAGATACGACGGACACGTATCAAATGCCACCTTCGAGGTGGGTAGCATGGACCGGGGCCAGTTCTCTGTTAGCATGGGAATCTTCGGGCGGGCGCTTAACTTCAAGTGGGAGGACATCATCGTCTACGGCCCGGCTGACCACAGTAGGTCAGCTTCCTTCCTCGAGGAGCTCCATCGGAAGGTTTTGGCCAATCTCTCTTCCGATGGTGGTTGGAGGCGATTTTAACCTCCTCCGGTACGCGGAAGACAAGAGCAATTCGAATGTCAACTTTGCGCGGATGCAAATGTTTAATGACTGCATTCCTGACCTTGGTCTCCGCAAGATAGATAGGATTGGTGCCACATTTACCTGGACCAATCGCCAGGCCTCCCCGACCCAGTCCGTCTTAGACAGGGTCCTAGTCTCCCCGGAATGGGACCTCCGCTGCTCCCTAGCTTCCCTCCGGGCCATCACCGGGATTGGCTCCGACCACGTGCCCCTCCTCCTGTCCTCCACTGACAAGCGGCCACCGATCCCCCCCCCCGGTTCCGG
>NC_041389.1:27426452-27468620 GCF_002162155.2 Triticum dicoccoides | reverse complement strand
GATTCATGGCAATTCTGTGGCAAGCGTGGCCGGCAGTTCATGAAGGGATGGGGCGCCAACCTGGGGCGTGACCTCCGCGAACGCAAGTAGGCCCTCTTGACTGCCATCCAGGCCCTGGATCTGCGTGCCGACGTGACCGGCCTCTCCTCTGGCGAGTGGCTATCCCGGTACGACTTGGAAGACCAACTCTCCATCATCTACTCTGATGAGGAGGCATATTGGCGCCTTCGTGGTGCCCAGAAATGGGTATTGAAGGGCGACGCGAACACGACCTACTTTCAGGCCATTGCGAATGGCCGTCATAGACGCAACACCACCCCCCTCCTCTGGGATGGCCTGACTCTCTTGCAGTCCCCCCGTGACATCCGGGCCCATGTCGATGGATTCTATAGGTCCCTGTTCTCCGCTGCTCCAAGGAGTGGCCTTTCTCTGGCTCATGATTGCTGGACCGGCCTCCAGCTGGTTTTCAACGTAGAGAACGCAGCCCTTACGCCCCCATTCTCCGAGAGCGAGGTTTGGGCTACCATTAGAGGAATGAACCCTACCTCGATGCCGCGGCCAGATGGCCTCCCAGTTAAATTCTTCCATACCTTCTGGAACGTGATTAAGCCTGAGAACATGGCCATCTTCGACGAGTTCTACATTGGGTCCATTGGCCTGGGACGCCTCAACTATGGGATAATCTCGCTCATCCCCAAGGTGACGGGGGCTACCGACATCTGCCAGTTTCGCCCGATCACGGTCATCAACGTGATTTTCTGGATTCTGGCGAAAGGGTACGCCAATAGGGTAACCCTGCTAGCTGACCACATTACCCACCCTAACCAGTCTGCCTTCATCCTAGGACAGTATATCCTGGATGGGGTGCTAGTTCTTCACGAAGTCCTCCATGAGGTTCGGTCTAAGCACCTCAAGGCGGTGTTCCTGAAGATCGATTTTCATAAAGCGTACGACACTATTAGTTGGCCCTTCCTTCGGGAAGTTCTGCTTTGGAAAGGATTTGACGGCCGATGGATTTCCAAAGTGATGCAGATGGTTTCCTGCGGCCGCACTGCTGTGAACATCAATGGTGAGATTGGCCCATACTTCCCTACCTTCTATGGGGTTAGACAAGGCGACCCCTTCTCCCCATTCTTGTTCAACATGGTGGTGGGCGCGCTTGTGATACGTCTCCATCGTATCTATAATTTTTGATTGTTCCATGCCAATACTATTCAACTTTCATATACTTTTGGCAACATTTTATATTTGGGACTAACATATTGATCCAGTGCCTAGTGCCAGTTCCTGTCTATTGCATGTTTTTTGTTTCATAGAAATCCAATATCAAACGGAATCCAAACGGGATAAAAACTGACGGAGCTTATTTTTGGAAAATATGGAAATTTTGGAAGGAAAATCAACGCGAACCAGTGCCCGAGGTGGTCACGAGGCAGGGGGGCACACCTGCCCCCCTGGGCGCGCCCCCTACCCTCGTGAGCCCACCGTAAGGCGGTTGATGCTCTTCTTTTTCCGCAAGAAATCTAATATTCGGAAAAAAATCATGACGAAGGTTTCAGGCCAATTGGAGTTATGGATCTCCATATATACACGAAACGGTGAAATAGAGCCAGAGGAGAGCGCACAAACAGAGAGATAGATCCAATCTCGGAGGGCTCTCGCCCCTCCCACGCCATGGGAGACAAGGACCAGAGGGGAAACCCTTCTCCCATCTAGGGAGAAGGTCAAGGAAGAAGAAGAAGAAGGGGGGCTCTCTCCTCCTTGCTTCCGGTGGCGCCAGAACGTCGCCGGGGGCCATCATCATCACCGCGATCTTCACCAACACCTCCATCATCTTCACCAACATCTCCATCACCTTCCCCCATCTATATCCAGCGGTCCACTCTCCCGCATCCCGCTGTACCCTCTACTTGAACATGGTGCTTTATGCTTCATATTATTACCCAATGATGTGTTGCCATCCTATGATGTCTGAGTAGATTTTCGTTGTCCTATCGGTGATTGATGAATTGCTATGATTGGTTTGAGTTGCATGTTTTATTATTGGTACTGTCATATTGTGCCCTCTGTGTCGCGCAAGCGTGAGGGATTCCTGCTGTAGGGTTTGCAATATGTTTATGATTTGCTTATGGTGGGTGGCATGAGTGACAAGCACAGACCCGAGTAAGTAGGTTGTTTGCGTATGGGATAAAAGGGGACTTGATGCTTTAATGCTATGGTTGGGTTTTACCGTAATGAATCTTTAGTAGTTGCGGATGCTTGCTAGAGTTCCAATCATAAGTGCATATGATCCAAGTAGAGAAAGTATTTTAGCTTATGCCTCTCCCTCAAATAGAATTGCAATACTGATTACCAGTCTAGTAACGTAGTCAATTGCTTAGGGACAATTCCACAACTCCTACACCACTTTTCCACACTCGCTATATTTACTTTATTGTCTCTTTATCTAAACAGCCCCTACTTTTTATTTACACGTTCTTTACTTTCTTGCAAACCTATCCAACAACACCTACAAAGTACTTCTAGTTTCATACTTGTTCTAGGTAAAGCGAACGTCAAGCGTGCGTAGGGTCGTATCAGTGGCCGATAGGACTTGAGAGAGTATTTGTTCTACCTTTAGCTCCTTGTTGCGTTCGACACTCTTACTTATCGAAAGAGGCTACAACTATCACGTATACTTTTGGGTCATCAAGACCTTTTTCTGGCGCCGTTGCCGGGGAGTCATAGCGTGGGGTGAATATTCTCATGTGTGCTTGTTTGCTTTATCACTAAGTAATTTTTATTTGCTGTCCTTAGTTGTTTTCTATCTTTAGTCATGGGTAGGAAACGCAAAATACCAAAAAAATTAGTTGTACCTACTGATCCAATGGTTGAAGAACCACTCAAAATCTATCACACTACTGAAGCTTTTTAGCTTGGATCATCTTTGATCCCTATCTGCTTGTGCTGAAACGCCAACTAGCTTAGTTGAGGGAAAATCTTTAGATGAGCATGCTTGTTATGTGTGACACCGTATATCTGAAAAAGGGAAACTATTATGGGATCAAATTCAACGTTTGCAATGCTATGCTTGGAATTTATGTTATCTATATGATTTTACTTGTTGTTCTAAAAACCCTAAGAAACACCTTCCCTACCAATGTGAGTTTAGTGATAATGGAATCGTATCTTCGTATGCTAAGGGTGTTTATAATTACTATGATGTTCAACAAATTGACGAATTTGTTGCTTTTAAGGGTGCTTTAGAAATTGCTTCTTTGATTGAAAAGTATGATGCTACTCTTTACAATTCTGAAAGTTTTGCCATACTTGAATATTGTTATGATAATTATGCTTCTAATGCCTATGTTAAACCATATATTGAGAAATTCTCCGCTGTCCAAGAAGAGACTAATATTTTGCAGGAAGCTATGGAAGAAGAAATTGATGAAACTGTGAGCTCATTGGATGAAGAAGATGATGAGGAGAGCGAAGAACAAAAGGAGGAAGTGCGGATTAGCTACTCGTGCCCACCTTCTAATGAGAGTAACTCTTCAACTCATACATTGTTTAATTCCTCTTCGTGCTTACCGAAGGATGATTGCTATGATGATTGCTATGATCCCTTGAATTTGTTTGAAATATCCGTTTTTGATGATGCTTGCTATGCGTGTGGCCAAGATGCCAATATGAATTATGCTTATGGGGATGAACTTCCTATAGTTCCTTATGTTAAACATGAAATTGTTGCTATTGCACCCACGCATGATAGTCCTATCATCTTTTTGAATTCTCCCGACTACACTATATCGGAGAAGTTTGCGCTTAGTAAGGATTATATTGATGGGTTGCCTTTTACCATAGCACATGATGATTTTGATAGATATAATATGCATGTGCTTGCTGCTCCTACTTGCAATTATTATGAGACAGGAACTACATCTCCGCCTCTTTATGTTTCCAACACGATAGAATTGCAAGAAACTACTTATACTATGCATTGGCCTTTACTTGGTGTGCATGAATTGCTCTTTTATGACATGCCAATGCATAGGAAGAGAGTTAGACTTCGTCATTGCTTGATATATATTACTTTCTGCTCACTACTAAATTATAAATCATTGTTAATTAAAATTGGCTTTGATATACCTTGGGATCCGTGTGGATTCATTACTTGAGCACTATATGCCTAGCTTAATGTCTTTAAAGAAAGCGCTGCCAGGGAGACAACCCGGAAGTTTTAGAGAGTCATTTATTTTTGTTGAGTGCTTTCATATAGTTTAAAAACAAAAAAAATAAAGAGGGGAACTTAAAAACTTTTCAAAAAGGAAAGTGAAAGTGAGAGAGATAAGCATTGTTGAAGTGGGAGAGCTCCTTGAACTTTGTTCATGCTCACGGAAACTTTGTGAATCTTAATTACAGAAACTTTTCAACAAAAATAATTATCCCCTTGTACAATTCCATTGTATTATAAAAATAATGTGCCAAGGTTTGCCTTTAGGATGTTTACAATGCTTGTTGGTTTGTACGGTGCAGGACAGAAACTTTGGCTGTAGTGCGCGATTTTACATTTTTAACTGGAACGTCAATTGGTTCTGATTCCTTTTTCGCTGTCTTTATATGCAACTTGTTTATTTGTTCTAATTTTGGTAGAATGTTTGGGGTACCATAAGTATGGTGGATGTTCAGATTGCTACAGACTGTTCTGTTTTTGACAGATTCTGTTTTTGATGCATAGTTTGCTTGTTTTGACAAATCTATCAATTTATATCAGTGGATTAAGCCATGGAAAAGCTATATTACAGTAGACACAATGCAAATAAAAAATATGAATTGGTTTACTGCAGTACTTAGAGTGGTGATTTGCTTTATTATACTAACGGGTCTTACCGAGTTTTCTGTTGAAGTTTTGTGTGGATGAAGTGTCTAATCGAGGAGGTCTCGATATGAGGAAAAGGAAGAGAGGCAAGAGCTCAAGCTTGGGGATGCCCGAGGCACCCCAAGTAAATATTCAAGGAGACTCAAGCATCTAAGCTTGGGGATGCCCCGGAAGGCATCCCCTCTTTCTTCAACAAGTATCGGTATGTTTTCGAATTCGTTTCGTTCATGCATTATGTGCAAGTCTTGGAGCGTCTTTTGCATTTAGTTTTCATTTTTCTTTTTATGCACCATGCTGGTATGAGATAGTCCTTGGTTGATTTATAGAATTCTCATTGCACTTCACTTAAATCTTTTGAGTATGGCTTTATAGAATGCTTCACATGCTTCACTTATATCATTTGAAGTTTGGATTGCCTGTTTCCCTTTACATAGAAAACCGCCATTTGTAGATTGCTCTTTTGCTTCAGTTATATTTGTTAGAGCGTGGACATATCTTTTGTAGAAAGAATTTAACTCTCTTGCTTCACTTAGATCTATTTAGAGAGATGACAGGAATTGGACATTCACATGGTTAGTCATAAAATCCTGCATACACTTGTAGATCGCTGAATATGATATGTTTGATTCCTTGGAATAGTTTTGCGATATAAAGGTGGTGATATTAGAGTCATGCTAGTGGGTGGGTGTGGATTGTAGAGACACTTGTGTTGAGGTTTGCAAGTCCCGTAGCATGCATGTATGGTAACCGTTGTGTGACAAATTTGAAGCATCGGGTGTTTCTTTGATTGTCTTCCTTATGAGTGGCGGTCGGGGACGAGCGATGGTATTTTCCTACCAATCTATCCTCCTAGGGGCATGCGTAGTAGTACTTTGCTTCGAGGGCTAATAAAATTTTGCAATAAGTATATGAGTTCTTTATGACTAATCTGAGTCCATGGATTATACGCACTTTTACCTTTCCATCATTGCTAGCCTCTTCGGTACCGTGCATTGCCCTTTATCACGTCGAGAGTTGGTGCAAACTTCGCCGGTGCATCCAAACCCCGTGATACGATACGCTCTATCACACATAAGCCTCATTATATCTTCCTCAAAACAGCCACCATACCTACCTATTATGGCATTTCCATAGCCATTCCGAGATATATTGCCATGCAACTTCCATCATCATCATATTCATGACTTGAGCATTCATTTTCATATTGCTTTGCATGATCGTAAGATAGCTAGCATGATGTTTTCATGGCTTGTCCGTTTTTTTATGTCATTGCTACGCTAGATCATTGCACATCCCGGTACATCGCCAGAAGCATTCATATAGAGTCATATCTTTGTTCCAGTATCGAGTTGTAATATTGAGTTGTAAGTAAATAAAAGTGTGATTATCATCATTATTAGAGCATTTTCCAAAAAGAAAAAAAAAGAAAGGCCAAAAAAGGGGGCCAAAGAAAAAAAGAAAAGAAAAAGGAAAAAAAGAAAATAAATAAAAAGGGGCAATGTTACTATCTCTTTTTCCACACTTGTGCTTCAAAGTAGCACCATGTTCTTCATGTAGTGAGTCTCATATCTTGTGCTTCAAAGTAGCACCATATTCTTCATATAGATTGTCTCCTATGTTGTCACTTTCATATACTAGTGGGAATTTTTCATTATAGAACTTGGCTTGTATATTCCAATGATGGGCTTCCTCAAATGCCCTAGGTCTTCATGAGCAAGCAAGTTGGATGCACACCCACTTAGTTTCTTTTGTTGAGCTTTCATACACTTATAGCTCTTAGTGCATCTGTTGCATGGCAATCCCTACTCCTCGCATTGACATCAATTGATGGGCATCTCCATAGCCCGTTGATTAGCCGCGTCGATTTGAGACTTTCTCCTTTTTTGTCTTCTCCACATAACCTCCATCATTATATTCTATTCCACCTATAGTGCTATATCCATGGCTTGCGCTCATGTATTGCGTGAGGGTTGAAAAAGCTGAAGCGCGTTAAAAAGTATGAACCAATTGCTCGGCTTGTCATCGGGGTTGTGCATGATGGGGGCATTTTGTGTGACGAAAATGAAGCATGGCCAAACTGTATGATTTCGTAGGCATAAGCTTGCTTTGGCCTTGTTGTTTTGAAAAGACATGATTGCTTTATTGGTACGCTCGAAGTATTATTGTTTTTATGTCAAATGATAGACTATTGCTTTGAATCACTCGTGTCTTAATACTCATGCCATTATTGGACTTATGATCAAGATTATGCTAGGTAGCATTCCACATTAAAAATTATCTTTTTCATCATTTACCTACTCGAGGACGAGCAGGAATTAAGCTTGGGGATGCTAATACGTCTCCGCCGTATCTATCATTTTTGATTGTTCCATGCCAATATTATTCAACTTTCATATACTTTTGGCAACTTTTTATATTTGGGACTAACATATTGATCCAGTGCCCAGTGCCAGTTCTTGTCCGTTGCATGTTTTTTTCCGCAGAAACCCAATATCAAACGGAGTCCAAACGAGGTAAAAACGGACGGAGCTTATTTTTGGAAAATATGGAAATTTTGGAAGGAAAATCAACGTGAACCAGTGCCCGAGGTGGTCACGAGGCAGGGGGCGCCTGTCCCCCTGGGCGCGCCCCCTACCTTCGTGAGCCCACCGTAAGGAGGTTGATGCTCTTCTTTTGCTGCAAGAAAGCTAATATTCGGAAAAAAATCACGGCGAAGGTTTTAGGCCAATCGGAGTTACGGATCTCCATATATACACGAAACGGTGAAACAGAGCTAGAGGAGAGCGCAGAAATAGAGAGATAGATCCAATCTTGGAGGGGCTCTTGCCCCTCCCACACCATGGGAGCCAAGGACCAGAGGGGAAACCCTTCTCCCATCTAGGGAGAAGGTCAAGGAAGAAGAAGAAGAAGGGGGGCTCTCTCCCCCTTACTTTCGGTGGCGCCGAAACGCCGCCGGGGGCCATCATCATCACCGCGATCTTCACCAACACCTCCATCATCTTCACCAACATCTCCATCACCTTCCCCCATCTATATCCAGCGGTCCACTCTCCCGCATCCCGCTGTACCCTCTACTTGAACATGGTGCTTTATGCTTCATATTATTACCCAATGATGTGTTGCCATCCTATGATGTCTGAGTAGATTTTCGTTGTCCTATCGGTGATTGATGAATTGCTATGATTGGTTTGAGTTGCATGTTTTATTATTGGTACTGTCATATTGTGCCCTCTGTGTCGCGCAAGCGTGAGGGATTCCTGCTGTAGGGTTTGCAATATGTTTATGATTTGCTTATGGTGGGTGGCATGAGTGACAAGCACAGACCCGAGTAAGTAGGTTGTTTGCGTATGGGATAAAAGGGGACTTGATGCTTTAATGCTATGGTTGGGTTTTACCGTAATGAATCTTTAGTAGTTGTGGATGCTTGCTAGAGTTCCAATCATAAGTGCATATGATCCAAGTAGAGAAAGTATTTTAGCTTATGCCTCTCCCTCAAATAGAATTGCAATAGTGATTACCGGTCTAGTAACGTAGTCAATTGCTTAGGGACAATTCCACAACTCCTACCACCACTTTTCCACACTCGCTATATTTACTTTATTGTCTCTTTATCTAAACAGCCCCTACTTTTTATTTACACGTTCTTTACTTTCTTGCAAACCTATCCAACAACACCTACAAAGTAGTTCTAATTTCATACTTGTTCTAGGTAAAGCGAACGTCAAGCATCCGTAGAGTCGTATCAGTGGCCGATAGGACTTGAGAGAGTATTTGTTCTACCTTTAGCTCCTTGTTGGGTTCAACACTCTTACTTATCGAAAGAGGCTACAACTATCACTACTAGGAAAAGGGCTATAGATAGGACTGATTCTAATGGCGCACTAGGTAAACAGTGCGCCACTACTATATACTAATGGCGCACCGGTTGCTCGTGCGCCATTAGTGTGGAAGACACTAATGGCGCACCGTACTCACAGTGCGCCACTACTATCGATTTTTTCCCCATTTTTTCATACAAACTAATGGCGCAGGTTGACAAAGTGCACCATTACTAGTTAGAACTAGTAATGGCGCACGACCAAGACAGTGCGCCATTAGTATATATATATTTTTTTAACTTTTTTGCAAACCTACTAATGGCGCACTATGCCAAAGTGCGCCATTACTAGTTTAAACTAGTAATGGCGCACTTTTCCACAGTGCGCCATTAGTATACATATTTTTTTTTACTTTTCTGCAGAAAGTACTAATGGCGCACCACCTGCCGGTGCGCCATTAGTAACCAGGGTTACTAATGGCGCATTTTGTGGTGGTGCGCCATTAGTAACCTGGGACGAACAAGATATTTTGGACAGCCCACCTACCCACTCACTTTCCCCACTTCATTCTCTCCACCTCCTCCTCCAAGCTTGTCTCGGCTGCCTCCTCCTCCTCACCTCATTTCCACCATAGATTCATCAAAATTAAGTGGTGAAATCACCTTTTTTGATAGGTAAGTAAGGGGAAAGCTATCTTCATGATGTAGATCTACTTTTTTTCTCCCTTGCTCGCTCCAACAACATGCACATGCACTTTTTGTGGCCTAGCTAGATCTATGTATGTTTGTGGTGTTGCTTGTGTTTGTGGTGTTGCATATATGTTTGTGTCATGCCAAATTTTTCTTGGTTCTAAAATATCGTTTTGCTCTACCCCGCAGGCGACCATGGTCCGCACGATGACCGAAGGCATCGTGAATAGGTTTTTAAGCCCCGCGAAGGCCGAGATGCTTCAAAAGAACGAGACGGAGATAAGATGTCTGTGTCGAAGATGCAAGCTGAAGAGCCTTATTGCGGACCCGGATTCCGGGCAGGTGCGGGACCACCTGCTCTTGCGTGGTTTCATGGATGGCTATCGGTGGCAAGGTGATGAAGATGACTATGAAGTCGTCCATGGGGGTCGGGCAAGAAATGAGGAAGGGCAACAAGACAACCACCGCGGCGAGGGCGGGCGAGAAGACAAAGAATCTCCAGGACATGATCACGACGGTGATGATGTACACAATCATCATGTAGAAGATGTCGTACATGATGATGAGGAAGATCAAGACGAAGGGCATGATCATGAAGATGAAGATGCTGGAGCAGACGACGATGGAGGCTGGGTGCAGGACCCTCATATTCAACAGCTGCTTCGCAAGCAGACAGATAATGCAAGAGCTGCCGCCCGAGAGAAAGCCAAGCTGGATCAACTGGAGATAGACGCGGTTACTCCATTGTATGAAGGATGCAGGCCCGAGGATACCCGCCTGAAAGTAACGCTCATGGCTCTGGAGATGAAGGTAAAACACAAAATGAGCGACGCATGCTTCGACAAGAACATGTCATTCTGGCACGAACGTCTTCCCAAGGGGAACAAGTGCCCGACCAGTTTCCAGGAGGCGAAGAAAATCGTGTGTCCTCTGGATTTACCGCACGTGAAATACCATGTGTGCATGAACAATTGCATCATTTATCGGGACGAGCATGCGGAGTCTACCATATGTCCGGTGTGCGGCGTCACTCAATACAAGAAGAGGAAGAAAGCTCCTCGAAAATCGGTGTGGTACTTTCCGATCACTCCTCGTCTGCAGCGGTATTTCGCGGACCCTAAGGTAGCAAAGCTCCTGCGTTGGCACACGGATAGGGAGGAGAAGAAGCGGGAAGATGACGGAAATGATCCGGAGATAAATAAAAAGACAAGATGCTGAGTCACCCTAAGGATGCGAGCCAGTGGCAAGCGTTGAACTTCAAATACCCAGAATTTGGGAAGGATCCAAGGAACATCATGCTGGGCGCGAGCACCGATGGAGTCAATCCGTTTGGAAGCCAGACAAGCACACATAGCACCTGGCCTGTGTTTGTGTGGATGTACAACCTTCCCCCCTGGTTGTGCATGAAGAGGAAGTACATTCACATGAGTATGCTAATTGAAGGGCCGAAACAACCAGGGAACGACATCAATCTGTATCTGGGGCTGCTGAAGGAGGAGCTAGACACGCTGTGGAAAACGCCAGCCAATACATGGGTCGCCGCAGAGAAAGAATATTTCCCTATGAGAGCCGCACTGCTCACGACGGTGCACGACTATCTTGGTTACAGATATCTCGCGGGGCAGGTAGTCCACGGATTTTCTGGATGCGTAAGGTGCATGGATGACACAACGTATCGCCAGCTAGATAGAGATCCCGGGTCTTTGAAAACCGTGTTCATGGGACATCGAAGGTGGCTTCACGATGATGACCCGTGGAGGAAACGCAAGGATCTGTTCGATGGTGAAACCGAACCCCGAAAACGCCCGTGTACGAGGAGCGGCGAGGAAATAGACGAGATGTTGAAAAATTGGAAAGACTGCCCACTGCCGGGAAAGAAGCAAAAGGCGCCAGAGCCGGGAAAGAAGCGAAAGGCGCCAGAGCCGCTGCTGAAGGTATGGAAAATGAGGTCTGTTTTCTGGGACTTGCCGTACTGGAAGATCCACCGTGTGCCTCACAGCCTTGATGTCATGCATATCACGAAGAACGTGTGCAAGAGTCTACTTGGTACCCTGCTCAACATGCCAGAGAGGACCAAAGATGGGACAAAAGCAAGGGCAGACTTGAAATCAATGGGCATCAGGCAGGAGCTTCACGCTAATGATGATGATGATGATGATGATGATGAGGTGAAGCAGGACACAGAAAGTCGTCGCAAAGGCAAAAAGGCCAAGAAGACCAGAAATGACTACCCTCCCGCGTACTTCACTCTAAGTCAGGAGGAGATCGATCAGTTTTTCACCTGCCTCCTAGGAGTAAAACTTCCTTACGGTTACGCGGGGAAGATAAGCAGATACCTAGACCCAGCGAAGCAGAAGTTCAGCGGGATGAAGTCTCACGACTGTCACGTGCTGATGACGCAGATACTTCCAGTTGCAATCCGTGGGATCATGGACGCGCACGTCCGTGAAACGCTATTTGGCTATGCAACTTTTTCGACGTCATCTCTTGGAAGTCGATTGGCGTGAGGCAACTCAGAAGGCTACAGGAAGAGATCGTGGTGATACTATGCGAGCTTGAGATGTACTTCCCGCCCGCATTCTTCGACGTTATGGTGCATCTGCTAGTCCATATCATGGAGGACATCCTCCAACTCGGGCCGACGTTCCTGCACAGCATGATGCCGTTCGAAAGGATGAATGGTGTCATCAAAGGATACGTTCGGAACATGTCACGTCTAGAGGGAAGTATAGCCAGGGGCTTTCTGACCGAAGAGTGCGTCTCCTACTGCACGAATTATCTAGGCATCGAGAACCCCATTGGTCTGCCCGTCAACAGGCACCTCGGCAGGCTCGCTAGATGGGGTCACCGTGAGAGTCGCCGCGAAATGTATGTCGAGTTCGAGGGTCGACTCGCCGACTTTGAAAGAGCAAACCTAGTTGCGCTACAACACATAGACGTGGTCGATCCTTGGGTGGTAGAGCACAAAACCTTTATTGATAAGACGTACAATGACCGAGGCCAACAGAGGACGGACGGAGATATACTCAAAGAGCACAACTCATGTTTCACGCGTTGGTTCAAGCAGAAGCTTCTGTCGTACCCTTTACATGAAGATTCTTCCGCGGAAGAACAACTCATATTCGCCTTGTCACAGGGCGCCGAGCACAACCTGATGACCTATCAGGCGTACGATATCAATGGCTACACATTCTACACCGAGGACAAGGACATGAAGAGCGATGGTTATCAGAACTCCGGGGTAACGATGGAATCCTACACCGGTAAGGACAAGGACAGATACTACGGAAGGATCAAGGAGATCTGGGAGCTGAGCTACGCTGGAGAGAAGGTGCCGATGTTCCGTGTCAAATGGGCCAAGACCGTCCTAAAAGAAGACCGATATTTCACCACCATGGTTATACCCGAAGCCAAATCCAAGACTGCGGGCGCAAACGTCATCGCGAAAAATGAGCCATGGGTACTGGCTTCCCAAGTGGACCAATGCTTCTTCATTACCGACCCTCCAAAGCCCAGTCGTGTTGTCGTGAGGAGAGGCAAAAGGAAGATCATCGGAATGGATGGAGTAGCCAATGAGCAAGACTTCGACAAGTACGGTGACCCGAAGATCGAACATGACGACGACGATGAAGTAGCAGCACACACCACAAGAAGAAGTAGGACCACCCTACCTAAAGGACGTCCGTTCCACAGAAGAACTCCATTTGCGAAAAAGAAGGGTAAGAAGATTGTGAACAGATAGCTAGCTAAGATCGATTGAATTTAAATCGTAGTCTTCATTTCTCGATTGTATTTCATGGGCACTTTTTGATATCATGAATATTTTTAAATTTCATGGGCACTTTTTGAAATCATGAGGACACTTGATCTCGATCCCCCTCCATCTCAATCTCGATTCCCCCTCTATCTCGATCTCGATCCCGCTCCACCACCGCCGACGAGCACCTGGCCCCCCACACCCTCCCCCGCTCCACCGCCGCTAACAGGCACCCCCTGCACCCTCCCCCGCTCCACCACCGCCGCCGATGATATTTTCAAGTAACAAATTTGAACATATTTTTAAAAAAGTTATTACTATTTTTATAAAAAATATTACTGTTATGATTTAAACAAGTTTGAACATATAAAAACACAAATAAATATAAAAACAGCATTTAAAATGCATAAAAAATATTGGGGAGCCTGGGAATCAAACCCAGGACCTCCTGGTGTGTGTGCTGCATGCTGACCAGTCGGGCTAGTGGGTGGGTTCTGTTGTAGATAGGGTTAGGTTGTAGATAGGGCTAGTGGGCTAGATTAAAACAAAATTCTAATGGCGCACCGAGTGGTGGTGCGCCATTAGAATAGTCGTACTTATGGCGCACGAGGGGGTGGTGCGCCATTAGAAAGCTTCCCCCCACACTAAATCCCCAATCTCTCTAATCTCTCCCCTGCCTCATCGATCTCACCCGCTGCCCCCCGTGTTCACCATCCCCCTCGCCACCCCCCTTGCCTCCTTCGCCGTCCCCGAGCCGAGCGCTGCCTCCCTCGCCGCCTCCCTCGCTGTCCCCGAGCCGAGCGCCGCCTCCCTCGATGTCCTCCCGCCCAAGCGCCCCCTCCCCTCGCGGCCCCGCCTGCGCCCTCGACGTGCTCGCCGTCCAACACCGCGCGGCCTTCCCAGGAGGACCGCCACCGTCTTCCTCTTCGACTACGAGGACCCGGACGAGCTTGGACGCCCAGGAGGACCGCCACTGCTCGACGCCCACGACCGTGCGGCCTGCCCAGGAGGAGCGCCACCGCTCGACGCCGAATTCGCGCTGCCTCGACTAGCTCCGGCTGCCCCGAGTCGCCCTCGACCTCCCAAGTGAGCACCCGAGCCGATTCCCCCTCTTTATTTCCTTCTAATATGTTCTAGGGTTGGGGGTGGAGAAATTTGGACAAGGAAAGGGGGTTGGAGAATTAAGTAGCTAGGGTTTTCCAAATGTTCAAATCTCTGAGCTTGCATTTGGATGCATTTTAGAGGATACTAGTCTCAACTAAGCATCCGCCTAGAGATTCTTTCTTTAAGTAGCTAGGCTCAATTAGTGAATTTTCCAGTGAGTTTGGATTCATGCAACAATATTAAACATTAATTACTATTCTTTCTGGCCACTAATGATAGATGTAACATGTAAGAAGTCCATAATTGATTAATGGATATGTTAGTTTGATAGTCTTGTTACTCCTAGGTATCTACAAATGAGTAGATGAATATTTGTTACCAGGAGGGGTTACAATATCTTTCGAACTGATGTTGTTCTCATGATCATGCTTTCTAATGGTTTGATATCACCCAAAGTTTGGCATGGAAACTACAGAGGTACTATGTAGTGTTGTATTATTTCTTCCGGATTCAGGGTGTTTAAATGTGCATTAGTTCTTCTGATAATTAATGGTTAAAGTCCTTTGACAAGAATGTGAACAATAAGAGATGTAACCAATCCCAGAAGTAGAACCATGTATCTTGTCCAGCTATCATAATCTATTCTTTGACCATGGCAGTAGCTGGCATTTTGTTATGATAATTTCAGTATATATCTTACTATCCTTTGCTGATCTCGTTGTATTTTCAATGCACAGGCAACTCTCCGACGAAGTCTCCTCCAGGTAATATATGTCTCATGCTTTCTAAAGAGTACTAGTATACTGACTAAACTATCCACTTGCTATGCTTAGCTGCTCTGTTGTCTGAATCATGACACTTTGCCAGCTGAAACTTGCCTATCACACTGTCGCTGTATTGCTCAACTAAAAACACAAATATTTGTAGTTTTTGTCTGTCATAATGCAACTAAGCATAATAGTCTCAACTAAGCATACTAGTTTTTTGTAGTGAGACAGTAAGAAGGAAACTTCCCAGATTATGTAGAAAGAAAATACTTGGTTTGGCAGCAAGTACCATGACATGAATCAAAAAACATATACGGTGGGAAAAATAAAATGGCAGAAACCTGGGAGGTTCTGGTTTGCTGTATCTCCACCAGTTTGGGTTGGTGAATGTGGATGATTTTTTTATCCTGTGAACTCATTGTACTGCTACAAGAATTTGGTATCATCATGGTGTAATTTTGTTAACATTCTGGTTTTGTTAGATAGTGGCTACACTAATCTAGAGTGATACAATTTTCCTTCCCATTTGGTATCATCATGTTCAGTGTATACAGTTATAACATCATGTGGGTTTTTTAAGTCTGTTTACAGCTCATGTGGGTTTTAACATCATGTGGGTTGGTGAATGTGGATGATTTTTTTATCATGTGAACTTGAATGTTGCAATGTTGTTTTCTTCAGAGGCTACTGTCAAAAACTTGAGCTACTATCTTGCAAAGATGATGATCATCTTGCTAGTTTGCTGGGTTTTGTCTCCGACCATCGTGTCATGATGAATTTGCAGGTACCCCGAGAGGCCCTTGAGTTTGCCGGAATGTTGATTAACTTCCGTTCCGGCAAATTCGGGTACTCCATATGTCCTATTTTCAGCAAAGGTCATGCTGAAATTTTCCGTGAATTTTAGCATGAATTTGCTAAAAATAGGACATATGGGGTACTTGCGACTAATGCATGGACCGGGGTATCTTAGTACTTAGTTAAGTAGGATCAAATGCCCCGCCATTCTTGCTGCATTAAACCATAGGTGGCAATAGAGCCAAGTGATTAGTGCCAAGTGATTAGGCCCAACCTAGGGTGCCTCGGCTTAGGCTTTTAGGGTGCCTCGGTGTCGACAAACCCTAAATGATAAAAGCTTAGCTTTTAGGATGCCTCGGTGTCGACAAACCCTAAATGATGAGACCATGATCTTGTTCCTTGACAATAACCGACTTCTTGACCAAACTGTTTTCCTATTTAAAGCGAAACATGGCCAACAACGATGAGGCCGGCGGTTCAGGCGGCAAGCAATTCTGGGAGCTGTCCCAGGAGATGGAGGAACAACCTCACCGCTATGAGGGCGCCGCGGAAGACACCGATCCTAATTACACAACCCCTAGTGGCGTCGGGGATGACACCACTGATGGTGCCGCCGAGGATGCCACCACTGATGATGGCGGCGCACACACAGATGGAAGCCAACCGAAGAAGCAAAGGAAGGACCGGCGCCCGAATGCGCTCCGCACCATCAAGGAGGAATTCACTCAAGTGGACTCCGACGGGAATCCAACGGAGCTCGGGTGCATTCTCCGGAGCACCGTCTCGATCAACACCGAGAACCTTAGGCATAAGGACCGAGGGAATTTGCGCAACCTCCTCTTCACGAAGCTGCACGAATGATACATGTTCCCCGCCGAATTTGAAAACACACACCTCCCAGGGAATAAAGTGAACAGTGCCGCCCTCACGAACATGAGCACGGCCCTGTCTACTTGGAGAAGCGCGGTAAAGAGAATGATTGATAAAGGTGATAGTTATGAGAAGATCAAGGCGAAATATCCTTTGATGAGCGAAGATGACTACAAGGAGTTCAAGATAAAGTGCGAGAGCAGTGCAACCACCGAATCAAGTCAGTGGGGGAAAGAAATGCGGGAGTTGAACTTAGGGGAACACAAACTCGGTCCCGGCGGTTACAGAGTGGCAGAGCCTATATGGGACAAGGAGGACGCGGAGCGTGCCGAGCAAGGCCTACCGCCCCGCTTCGAGAAATACAGTGGTAACAAGCAGACCAGGAACTATGTCAGGGCCCGGTACAAGGAGGACCCGATAACAAAGGAGCTTACCAAGGATCCGAAGACCAGGGCGCTTGAGCTTGTTCTGGTAAGGAATGCACCCCCGCGTAATTAGCTCCATATGGTTGCACTCTAATTAATACCCAATATTTCTAAATGGTTCACGTTCCTTTCGCAGGAAACTGAAAGCAGTAGCGCGGGGTCGTCTCAGAGCTCCCCTTTCGACACCCCTTTAAATAGGGCGTTGAACGTAATGAAAAGCAAGGATAAGCTCACTAAGCCGACGTCAGCTGGTCGTGTGGCCAGCAAAGGCTTGTCCACAAAATGGGGGTCATACTATACCGCTGGTGTGCGGAAGGAGAAAAAGGCCAACTCGGAAAGCCAGACGCGCGAGGTTAAAGCACTCAAGGCACAAGTGGCGCGGATTCCGGAGCTTGTCCAAGAGCAAGTGGAACAACAACTGGGAACGAAGCTCAACGCCATGGTGCCTACGTTGATTCATGGGTTGACGACGTGGATTGCGGGCGGCCAACAGGGGCCTCCCCCGGTTCCCAACTTCATGGCCAGCAACTCGCACAGCACGCAGGCGGCGCCATTGGTGTCTCCGGCGGCGCCATTGGTGTCTCCAGCGGCGGCGCCATTGGTGTCTCCGGCGGAGGCGGTATTCGTGTCTCCGACACCGGCACGGGCATTGGAGCTTAATGCACCAAGGTGTACGCCGGCCGGCACCTCGCCAGCAAGCGCCCCCTCCGTCAGTTGCACGCCCGCCGTTGGCGGTGCCTCGACATTAGCCAAGCTCGACGGCATCACGGTAACTAAGCCTCTCGGCCCATGACTTCATCTCCTTGCCTTTGACTGGGCATCCCTGACGCCCTGTACATGTTTTCGCAGGGCACCGCCGACGTTCCTTGCACTCTTCTACACTTTGTGGGCGCCGAGTTGGTCGATGTCGCCAAGGGCAGAATCGTTCAACCGGGCAACCGCATGTTCCACGGTAATCCGATGTCACCCACAGCGTATAGGGTTGAAGTGGTTCAGGTGCTGCCAGGCTGCGACGAGTTGTTACCTCCGGTTCGACCCACTGGGGCCGACGAAGAAGATGAGATGACCCTCAGCACAAGCGTAAACTGGCCGATGCTTTGGCCGAAGAGCCAGATTCGTTTGGGGGCGGGGGACACCACCCCACAGACAAGACCGCCAGTCGTGCCGGCGCCAAGCCATGGCAAGAACGCCGCAACGCTACCGGACCTGCCGGACATCCCTATGTCGGACATCCCTATGGCACAGGATCCGGACAACCCTATGGCACAGGATCCGGACGACGACGACATCGACGACGGTACATTTACCAAAGTCGATAAGTACTTTGCTGAACATGGGTACGCTGACGAGTTCTGTGGGCCTCTTTCTCAAGAACCCAACCAAGACGACCGCAATCTAGCTGGTACGGCGGAGAAATCCAATTGCAATAGGCATCATCTGGCATTCAGTTCTCAGGAGACGCCTCCAGCTCCCGCCTTCACCGAGCCTCAGATAGCTGAGGTGCGAAATATTATCAGCCCCAACACGCTCAAGAAGGCGGTCTGTGAGCAGAACTCGGTCCCATTACAGGAGATCAAGAAGAAGGGACAGAAACGAAAGACTAACAAGGGTGCCGGTGCGAGCCAGCCGGCACCGAGTTTGGTCCGTGCTCAGGACGGGCCACCTTCACCTAAGGATATCTTGAGGAGGGTGCATGTGGCGGGTAGGGTGATGCTACCGCCAAATATGCTGAATGATGCAACCGGTGCTATGCGGAGTCTGCACGACAGTGTTCTTTCTTTGGAGAAGCGGCGTCTCAGAGAGAAGGATGTGGCATACCCGGTTTTCGTGGCCAAGGTGCCAGAGGGCAAGGGCTTTGTGGATGGCGACATCGGGGGTACGATCGTCCTGCGGTTTGATGGCATCTTTGCTATGTTTAACCTTCATCTGCTGCACTACACCTTCGTTCGGCTGTTTTCGCTGAGTATGGAGATGCGGATCATTAGAGACAAGACCCCGGACATCGTGATAGTCGAACCCTTCTACATGCGTGCCAAGCACTTGAGCAGCGCTGGGGACCGCCAAGTTGCGAGTTCACACCTCAAAGGCGTCATTCTGGCAAACCCAGATAAGGATAACTTCCTTGTGGCGTACTTTCCCGAGTAAGTCATCCCTTAACCGCCCCGTAACATATGATTTCTTAGATTTCGATCGTTCTTTTTTTCTAACATTCTGTGTTCTGTGCAGTGACACACATTGCACACTCATCCTCTTAAGCCCGAAATATTCCATGGCCACGTATTTCGACCCGAACCATAACTCCAAGATAGACTACACAAATGTCAAGAAAGTTCTTGATGATGTTCTCCCCGGCTACGCCAAATCTGGAGGCACCTTCACCAGGACTGTTCGTAAGTACGGCAAGCACATGTTCTCACACAATACGAAGTTCTGCTGCGTCAAGCAGCCGCCTGGCGGTCAGAAGGATGCCTACTACGCCCTCCATCACATGCGGGCGATCGTAAGGGACCATCATCAACTTCTGCTACCAGATAATCTCAAAGATTGGGCCGCGAACTTGTCGGCAATCCAGGACGCGGACCTCAGACAAGAATTCTTTCGCATCCAGTCGGACTTTCGGGACATCATCCATCAAGATGTCCTTCATACGTCGGGGCAGTTCTACCTCAGATATCAACCGTCCAACAATGAGATAGATGGACAGCTACAAATGCAGGGTGACAATGACCGCGATTTCATGACCATCATGACAGACGGTGGCTTCATCCACGCTCCTGTCCGATGAGTCGAGTCGAAAGTAGTGATGTGTAGTTCTGAAACATTGATTGGCTCATGTTGTAATTAAACTTTAATGAATTCGTATGTCTCTTTGGTTTGGACAGTCGTTCAACTTAGATGTAATCGATGCTATTTATTAGTAGGACCATGAATCGTGCTATTAATGTCTTGCTTTTCTCTTCCGATCGTTTTGTTGCATACTTACATATTGCTTATGTATTGTCTGTTGTTTGGCTTGTGCATAGAGATGCCGTCGTATGTCGTGTACAAGGGTAAGGTTCCCGGAGTCTACGACGACTTGGAGGAGTGTCGGAGATAGGTTCACTGTTTCAGCGGTAACAGTTACAAAGGGTACACCACTAGGGCGGAGGCCGAATCTAGATATGCCCGCTATCTAGCGGGAGAGAGGAGGGAGCGTTGGAGGAACCGGATGAAGACCAGTTTGATCACGATGATGCTCATCGTGATGACCACAACTCTCTTTTATGTGATGGTAGTTTAGATGATCGATATCGACTTGTAATGTGAAGACAAACTCGATACTCGCGGTCTTGAGACTTGTAATGTTTTATCTTTGTTCGGTCTTTTGAATTCGGAGACTAATATGATGAATTGTATTCGGAGACTAATCTTCTATTGTATTCGATGAATCTGATGTTGCTTTGTGCTGCTGTCTATATTCTGTCCAATAATATATTTTGTAACCTGTGCAAAAAGCAAAAAAGCAAAAAAAACAAATATTCATACTAATGGCGCATCAAGGCAGAGTGCGCCATTAGTGTGACAAAGCAAATGGTTACATATGGCCCCCCGGGAGGCATACTAATGGTGCATGGAGTTACATACTAATGGCGCACTGCCAGGTGCGCCATTAGTATACCAGATACTAATGGCGCACCTGTGGTGCGCCATTAGTAAAAAATTCTAATGGCATGCTACTAATGGCGCACCGGTAGTGCGCCATTAGTAGGCAAAACCGGTGCACCATTAGTAGGCCTTTTCCTAGTAGTGTATCCCGTATACTTGCGGTCATCAGCTTGCCGCCATCTTGGATAAGGCTAAGGCTACGGGGCATATTCATGGGATCACCCCCCACCTGGCCGGCGGCTCTGGGATCTTCCTCCTCCAGTACGCTGAGGACACCATCATCATGGTTGAAGGCTCGGATTCGGACATCATTAACCTTAAGTTCCTCCTCCTCAGCTTCCAACAAATGTCTGGCCTCAAGATCAACTTGGACAAGAGTGATGTGATGGTGATGGGATACTCTCCTGCAGTGTCCCTGAACATTGCAAACCGGCTCAACTGCCGCTTGGGCTCCTTCCCCACGACCTACTTGGGAACGCCCATTAGCGACGTTCGACTTATCGTCACTGACCTGCGTCCGACTGTTGCCAAGTTGCATACGCGCATTGAGCCATTGCATGGTAGGTGGCTGTCTAAGGCGGCCCGGACGATCCTCATCAATTCCTCCCTCTCCAGCCTCCTCTTGTTCCTCATGAGCTTCTACAACCTTCACGGGACTCTGCACCATGAGGTTGCCAAGGTCCAATCCCGCTTCTATTGGGTTGGCGACAACAATAAACAGAAATACCATATGGTCAGCTGGCCTGACATTTGCAAGCCTAGGGAACAAGGTGACCTTGGTATCATGTGCTCTAAACGCATGAATATTGCTCTCTTTTCCCGATGGCTCTGGCGCATCTTGCAAGGTCATGGTGGCCTCTAGTTAGACATCATCCGGAACAAGTACCTGCGTGGGCAACCCCTTGTAAGTGCATCTAGTGCCACCCCTAGTTGGCTTTGGAGTATTGACGACAAAGTTGGTTGAGGGACTAATGCATTTGTGAGAATTGCAGGATAACGCAGGTAGTGTCCCTCATTGATTCGGTTTACCTACCGAAGATGATCCCTAAAAATGTATGAAGACATTGAAGACAATGGTGGTGTGTGAAGATATTCACACTGAAGTCTATGACATGAGAAGACATTGAGTGAAGACTATGGAGCGCGAAGACTGAGTTGTTTCAATGTTTCCTTTTCTTCTTTGTTGAGTCATAGGAACCACCATACTGTTAAGTGGGGTCCAAGTGAATTAAGTCAGAGTGACTGAAGTCATGCTCAACACAAATCCTATGTCTTCGAGCGAAGACAATGAGAGCAAATCTTATCCAGAGCTGGATGAGTCAGCTTTGCTTGTAGCCCAAGTAATGTTGTCGTGTGTGTTTGAAATCTGACCGTTGGAACACGTGTCAGTTCCTTAGTGACCCAGGGTCATTTCAGACATATCAGGTCGGGTTGCCTTGTGGCTATAACTAGCCCACCCCCTACACCATAAATTGGTGGCTGCTCAGAGTTAGTTTACGGCTTTTGTCGTTTTGAGAGCAACCCACCTTGAAGCCTTTGAGAGAGAAATCCTTGCGAGGACAAAGCCCAAACACCCAGAGCCAAAGAGTGTTAGGCATCACTGAAGTCTTTCTGTCTGTGTGACCTGAAGACTTATTACACTTGAGGACTGTGTATCCTCCAGCCGGTTAGGCGTCGCGTTCTGAGCATCCAAGAGTCATTGTGGATTGCCAGTGAACGAAGTCTGTGAAGGTTCGGAAGTCTACCTTGAAGACTTACCAGATTGATTGGGCGAGGACTGTGTGTCCTTAGCTCAAGGGGAATAAGGTGAAGACGCGGTCTTCTGAGTTGAATCTCAGCCTCCCTAACCAGACGTACAGTTGTCACAGCAACTGGAATTGGTCCAAGAAATCCTGTGTCTTCAACAAGTGACTGGTTCTATCCCTTCCCTCCTTTACTTTGAGTTTGTCTTCGTGAAGTCATTGCTTATCTGTCTTATCTGTTTGACTTCATTGCTTGACTACTATTGTTGATTGGCTTCATACTATCTTCCATCCTGATCCTTACTACCTAGCTGCTATTAGTCTTCGTACGTTACCACTATTGCATACTTGACTATGGCTTGCTTTGTGTAGTTTATCTTCCGCTGCATATCAATTAGGTCATTTCTATTGTTTGTCTTTGAAACTTCCATGTTTTGAAGACTTTGATAAAAATCGCCTATTCACCCCCCCCCCCTCTAGTCGATAACTAGCACTTTCAATTGGTATCAGAGCAAGATACTCCCTTGTTCTGTGTGATATGGTTTAACCACCTGGAGTTTAGCTATGTCGACTGCAGGATTGAGGAATGTATCTTGCCCCACCTTTGACGGTCATGAATATCCTCAGTGGAAAGCCATGATGAAGAAGCGACTCATGGCTATGGACAGCAAACTGTGGACCGTCACTGAGATTTGTCTTACCGATCTATGCAAGATGGCGGAGGCTGATGACATTCGCAAGTACACTCTACGGAACCTCACAACGAAGGATGTCATCTGCTCCTGCCTTTCCCGAAATCAGTTCAGGAACGTCATGCACCTCAATCACGCTAAGCTAATCTCGGACCGGCTTTCTGAAGTCTATGAAAGTCATCTTAATCGTCATGATCCTTGGCTTGATGACTACAAGGAGTCTCTTAAAGAGATGACCTTTCCACCTGAATCATCTTCATCTTCACCATGCCTCATGGCAGGGGGTACTAAGGTAACTGAATGCTACCTCTCTGAAACCAGTGATGATGAATTTGGCCCCAGCTATGTCAAACTTGCTTCCCTTGCCACTAAACAACAAAGAGCTTTGGAAAAGATTCAAAACATGCTTAGTAAGAGCGATGATATGTTGGGCGAAGAAATGGATCAGTCAAAAGCTTTGGCTGAGAGTCTTCAGAGACTTCATTCCAAGTTTGACGCCCTTCAAGATCAACATAATGCTCTCTTGTCTGATCATGAGAAACTTTCTTCTGAATGTCTTCAAAGAGAGCAAGATCTTGAAAATATAAGAGTGGATTATGAAGCTCTTCTGAAGAAGCATGATTCATTACTTGCTCAACAAATCAGCGTTATACAGGATGGATTTGAACCACCATGCTTAAAATGCATTGAGCGTGATAACGCTGCCTCTGTTGCTGAATGTTCCATTGCTGCTATTGTTGCTCTGTCTTCAACTACTGATGTGGTAACTAACCCCTCTTCTAAGTATACCACTACTATTGTTGATGAAAATGCTAGGTTGAAGACATTGCTTGAAACAAGGATGTATAAAAGTCTGAAAGGCCATCAGACACTTTGCGATGTCCTCAAAAAGCAGATTCTGAACCGAAACCCTAGGAAAGAGGGTGTTGGGTTCGAGAGGAAAATGAATGCTGATGGTTCCTACTGGAAGCCTGAGCAGTATCCCAAAACCACATGGGTTGCTGCAAAGGAACCTTCAGTGGATCCATCCACCTTATCTGGCTTTACCTATACTAATCCTATTATCATTGATGAATCCTTTGATGCAAACTATAAACTATTCAAAAATCAGAATGGTGAAGTGTTTGCCAGGTATATTGGTACTAACTGCAGGAATGGACCCCCAATGAAGAAGATCTGGGTTCCCAAAAGCTGTCTTGAGAATCTTCCTGTGAATGTGGTCATGACACCACCAAGGAAGAAGACAAACCCCAGACCAAAGGGGTCACATGGTCCAACGGCTTCATACGGAAACAGGACTCACCTGAGTCACCCTAACGCCAATGTTTTGCAGGGAAATCATACTCAAACTTATGAATATGAGCGCGAGTCTTCAAACCGCTATGTTCATAGGACTAAGAACTTTTCTGCTTATTCATATGAGTATCATTCATCTTCTTCAAGGCTATTTGCTAGGGCTCCAAAGCCGAAATTCTCAGATGCTGCACTTAGACTCATTGCTTCTAAGCCACCCCTAAAGATGTGGGTGGTGAAGAAGAACTAACTCTCTTTTGCAGAACATGGTCTCCAGCCAGCAATAAAAGGCGTCCGATATTATTGCTGGGGACCTAAAACACAAAGGGACGCATGATAAAATGACTTACTATGTATTCCACATATGAATTGCTTACCTGTCATACTATGTGCTAACTTTCATCTAAGTTGTGATAATCCAAGTGTGCATCAAATGCTTATGCTTCACAACATACCTTGTGAAGCCTATCCTCCTAACTGCACTGTAGGGTATGACACCTCGTGCTTCAGAATGGATTATGGACAGCGGATGCACTAATCATATGACTGGTGATCGAAGTCTTCTCATGGACTCAACCTTACGTCCATCCGACAAGAGTCAAATCACATTTGCTAACACTGGTAAAGGCAAGGTACTGGGTCTAGGTAGAGTTGCAATCTCAAAGGATCAACACATGGATAAAGTGATGCTTGTTGAATCCCTTGGATTCAACTTAATGTCTGTCTCAATGCTTTGTGACTTAAACATGATTGTGATATTTGGAAAATATCGTTGCCTTGTACTAATGGAATCTGACAAGTCTCTAGTCTTTGAAGGGTATAGGAAAGGTGATCTATACATGGTAGATTTCTCAGCAGGTCCACAGCTTGCCGTATGTCTTCTTGCAAAAGCTTTAGAATGTTGGCTCTGGCATCGAAGGCTGGGGCATGCTGGCATGAGGAACTTACACACTCTCGTCAAGAAGAAGCATGTCATAGGCATCGAAGGTGTCAAGTTCAAGAAAGATCATTTGTGTGGTGCCTGCGAAGCTGGAAAGATGACAAGGGCCAAGCACCCCTCGAAGACAATCATGACGACATCTCAACCCTTTGAGTTGTTGCACATGGACTTATTTGGCCCTACTCACTACTCCACCCTCACAACAATGGCGTGTCTCTATGGCTTCGTCATTGTTGATGACTACTCAAGATATACATGGGTGCACATAATTCTCTACAAGACTGAAGTACAAGATGTCTTCAGACGATTCGCCAATCGAGCAATGAACAATTATGGCGTCAAGATCAAGCATATCAGAAGTGATAACGGCACTGAATTCAAGAACACCGGGCTTGATCTTTATCTGGATACAATGGGAATCACTCATGAATTTTCTGCTCCATACACACCTCGGCAAAATGGCATTGTTGAGCGCAAGAACAGAACCCTCATTGAGATGGCTCGAACAATGCTCGACGACTACAAGACACCAAGAAAGTTCTGGCCTGAAGCTATTGATACAGCTTGTCACATCATCAACCGTGTCTACATCCATAAGCTTCTGGGAAAAACATCCTATGAGCTCCTCACTGGCAAGCCAAATGTCAGTTACTTCAGAGTCTTTGGTGCTAGGTGTTGGATCAAGGATCCCCATCACAAGTCAAAATTTGAACCCAAAGCTCACGAAGGCTTCATGCTTGGCTATGGAAAGGATTCGCACTCTTACAGAGTCTTCAACCTCTTCCACTACAAAATTGTTGAATCTGTGGACGTGCGATTTGATGAAACCAATGGTTCACAACAAGAACTCCTGCCAAGCACACTAGATTAAGCTCCTTCCAGTGAATCTATCAAGCAAATGGGAACTGGTGAAATCATGCCCTCTGAAGCACAACCTGAAGAGGAACTTATCATTTCTGCACCTAACCAATCAGAAGACAATGCACAGACTGAAGACAATCCTCCAAATGATGACAATGATCAGCAAGAGCAAAGTCTTCGTCCTGTTCATCCTCGTGTTGCAAATGAAGTACAGATTGAAAAGATAATTGATAGCATCAATGCACCTGGTCCACTTACTCGCTCAAGAGCAACACAGTTAGCAAATTTCTGTGGGCATTTTTCATTTGTGTCAATATCAGAACCCAAGAAAGTTACTGAAGCCTTTATGGAACCTGAATGGATTCAAGCCATGCAAGAAGAACTTCAACAGTTCAAGTTGAATAATGTTTGGGAACTTGTCAAGCGCCCTGACCCTCGCAAGCATAACATTATTGGCACTAAATGGATATATCAGAACAAACAAGATGAGCATGGTCAAGTCATCAGAAACAAAGCACGTCTAGTGGCACAAGGATATACTCAGGTTGAAGGAATTGACTTCGATGAAACATTTGCTCCTGTGGCTAGGCTTGAAGCTATTCGCGTACTGCTAGCCTATGCTAATCACCACAACATCTTGCTATACCAAATGGATGTGAAAAGTGCTTTCCTCAATGGCAAGATTGAAGAAGAAGTGTATGTTGCTCAACCACCTGGCTTTGAAGATCCAAAACATCCTGATATGGTATACAAACTAAACAAAGCACTGTATGGCCTCAAACAAGCTCCTCGCGCTTGGTATGACACAATCAAAGACTTCCTGAAGAGCAAAGGCTTCAAACCAGGATCCCTAGATCCCACACTCTTCACGAAGACATATGATGGTGAACTGTTTGTGTGCCAAATATATGTGGATGACATAATGTTCGGCTGCACCAACCAGAAGTATAGTAATGAGTTTGGATACATGATGCAATAGCAATATCAGATGTCCATGATGGGTGAGCTGAAGTTCTTCCTTGGTCTTCAAATTCGTCAGCAAAGAAATGGCATCTTCATATCTCAAGAAAAATATCTCAAAGACTGCCTGAAGAAGTTCGGCATGCAAGATTGAAAAGGTTACACGATGCCAATGCCAGCCAAACATCATCTTGGTCCCGACGACAATGGTAAAGAGTTCGATCAAAAGGTATACCACTCCATGATTGGTTCTTTACTTTACCTATGTGCATCTAGGCCAGATATTATGCTTAGTGTTTGCATGTGTGCTCGATTCCAAGCGGCACCAAAGGAATCGCATCACTTAGCTGTGAAGCAAAATTGTGTATCACTCTCAACTGTTGAATCTGAATACATTGCTGCTGGATCTTGTTGTGCTCAGCTTCTGTGGATGAAGCAAAATCTCAAGGACTATGGCATCAATCTGAAGCAAGCCCCTCTCTTCTGCGACAACGAAAGCGCTATCAAGATTGCCAACAATCCAGTTCATCACTCGAAGACAAAGCACATTGAAATTCGTCATCATTTTCTCAGAGATCATGTCATGAAGAAAGATATTGACATCATTCATGTCAACACTGAAGAGCAACTGGCAGATATCTTCACAAAGCCCTTGGATGAGAAAAGGTTTTGCAAGTTACGGTGTGAGCTAAATATCTTGGAATCCTCAAATGTCCTGTGATCAGGCACACATCCTAACACTTACGCATGTTGATGACTTTGATGTGCAACACACGTAGTAAAGTATATCTTCAATCAATGAAGACTTACATTCTGAGTGTGAATACATTAAAGTGGAATTTGACTTCAGAGCGCCACGATAATTGTGCGCCGTGTCTGGGCCTAATACTTCCTATACGGTGGTTAACGCCGCCACCAAATTTCTTAGTTTGAAGTGTTTCACTCATGGCATTATTGTTGAATATCTTCGCATATTGATTTGTCTTCAACTTTCAACTTATCTTCATGATTTACTTCACTATGTTGAGTTGATTGCTTTCTCATATATATATGCTAGTATTCTGTCCTCTACAGCATTCACTTATATAGCTATGTCTTCATTGTTGAATCTTTTGAACTAAGTGAATGTGATCGGACCCTAATCTCTCTATGCTTACTATCTCAAAATCTATTTGTCCAAATCATATGCATTCTGTTGAAACTGTCGAATGTCTTCTCTGTATCCTTGTCAGCAGAAGACACAGAGACAAACATCAAGTCCTCTTTAAATGATTCATTTTTATTGTCGATATCCGGAGAAGCCGGAACAACCATCCAACAAACTTGGCGGGCGTGGGAACGTGGGACAACTCTGAGTATGTTGCATGCTTGCCACGTGTCCCACGGATGTGAATAGACAGGGGCACCTGCGTAATTGTGTTGTGCCGCACACCTACTTATAAATACGTGTCCCCTGCGATCAAGAAAACCTTCTTCCACCTCTCCACCTCATCAAAACCCTAGCGCCACCGCTAGCTCTCGACGATGTCGGCGACGAAGCGCTTAGCTGCCGCGACTTCTCCGACGCCGTCCTCACGCTGGCCGCGGGCATCGTCCTCTCCGCCGCCGCCGTAGGTGTCCTCCATCGCCAAGTTAGGGCACGGTGGATTGAACTGCTCGGTCTCCTTTCATCCCATCTAGCAGTTCATCGTGTGGTAAATATAACTCTATTTTTACCATCTTTTTGATTCTCAATGATTCATGCAATTTACCAAAATTGGTTTCTGTCTATACAAAGTTAGATCTATTCTGTCTGCATCTCATACTGCCTAGTATATTCACTTAAGCTTCACATCTAGTTAGATTCCTCACTTGTACTTATTCACGGATTCGTACAAATCTGGAACCGACTCTCAACATATAAGTGAATGTCTTCGCAACATGAGGTCAATGTCTTCAAACTGATTTATCTTCAAAATCTTCTGAGAATGCATATGAACTCTTCCCCTTCCCTCGCATCTCTAATGCTGTCACAGGTACATGTCCGTGGGAGAATCCCTAGGTTCTCATAGTCTGCATTCGTTTGCAGAATTCTTACAGCAACACACTGAATCTCCCGAAGCCAGTTCCTGTCTGACCAGCAAGCGAAAGCCTTTGAAGCCTTTGAACATATTGAAACCGTTCAGTTTGAAGTTCATGGCTACGGAGAAATCTGTCAGGAAGGGTGGCAGACAGCGTCGTGGGGGAACTTCAAAGGATCTGCCTGATGATCTTGCTGAAATCTACAAAACAGATCCTGAAGAGGATTACAATCAGCGCAAGACTCGAATCCAATGGATTCGATGCTATTGGGCTGAACAATGGTTCAAGTACAAGTTCGTGACCCATGAGTACGCTGAGAAGAATGCTATCAAGAGTCCTTGGGGTGATATTCTCTATCGAGGCCTTCCCCCCAAGAACAAAGCTGAAGCCATTGCGCAAGAATTCTATCCTTGCATGGTCCGTGGACCACATCCTAAAGAAGCCGACCCATCATCATTGCTTTGGTGTCGTGACGACAATCTCTTCAAGCGCAACTTCCAGTATGCTAAGGCTTCGGCAAAGGAAAACAAGAAGTCATGGGGATTAGACTTCAATCCTGGTCTGTATGCTCCCCGTGATGATGGCACACGTGAAACTGAAGAAAATAGAATTGGCCCCTTTGCAAACCTTGATGGCCTCATCTCCTACATCTTGGTACAAGGTGCCAAAGTGGATCATTCTGACAATGACGCTGATTCTGATGAAGCCCCAGCTCCTCCTCCAAGGCCGCAGAAGCAAAAGAAGATTAAGGCTTCATCATCAGCTGCTCCTCCAAAAGCTTCTCCTGTGAAGCCACTGGCCACTGCACCTCCTGAAGCCAGTGTGCAGTCTGAAGATCTTTCCCGCATCTCCAAGAAGACGGAGAAGAAAAATAAAATCGTCAAGAGTACTGATCAGGATTTGACTCCTGCTGCTATTCTACGTGAAGAGCACATTGATCTGTCCAGCGATGATGATCTTGTAGATGATGCTCTTGAGCAACTGATCAAGAGCAATGAAGAAGCAGAGATCTTCAACAACTTGCCTCTCTTTGACATGGCAATCATCCATAACTTCATTGATGAATGGTTTGACACACCAAATCTCAGCTTTGACGATCTGCAACTTCCAATTGGCCTCGGCGTCGCCTTCAATGGCGCCATTGCTTCTGAGCTAGCTATTGCTCAGCGCATCGTCGAACTGAAGCGCAAGATTGACTATGAAAAGGCTCAGTTCAAGAAGCATGTGGCAACGCTCAACGTGCAAGATGTCAAGAACTTCAAGATCATGCTTCATGAGCTCAAAGAAGCCTTTCACAAGAAGCGTGAAGAAGCTCAAGGCTCCAGAGAACGCATGAAAAATCTGGCTGACAAGTGTGTGCTTGCCTACAATGACTGGCTCGAAGCCAAAAGTCACGTCAACTGCTTCAGAACAGAAGAAGACGAGGGCTGCAGAGGCTGAAGCCAGAAAACAGAAAACCTCAGAAGCCTCTGATGCTGCTCCCTCCAAGAAGAAGCGCAAGACCAAGAAGAGTCGGGCTGCTCCCACAGAGCCCCTTGTTGTTGAACCCATCTCAGTGGTTCGTCCTGCATCTGCATCCCAAGAACTTCGCATGACTGTTCATGAGCCTGCTTCCACAGAGGCTCCTGAAGCTGAAGAGATTCCAGCAGTTGATCCCATCACTGCTGAAGACATTGGTCATCATGACAATGTTGAAGATGATGAAGTTCTTCCTCAAATTGAATACAATGTGGTATCATCGCCTGTTCGTACGAACAGCGAAATCATCAGCATTGGTCGTCCTCTGACGCCAATTGCTCAGGATGCTTCATGGGCTGATCGCCCGCAAGAACAAGACTCCCCCAGCACTCCCCAACAACAACAAGCCACACCATCCGTGCAAGTTGAAGAGGATGAGGACCTTCCCACTCCATCCCCAAAGGCGTCGCCTGTACTACAAAGGCTTTGCAAAGGACCAAGGCCTCAAGCCCCTCTTCCGAGCGTTCCAGAAGGAGAAGTGCACCATCAACTTGTTGCACGTCAAGTGTTTTCAGAAGCCACTCCTACTGTGAATGTCTCCGAGTCTGAAGCACCAGCTGCTGAAGACAATCCGGCTGCATCAGCCGATGACGAACGTCAAGAAGAACGAGTCCCTACTCCCCCCATTCCTGAAGAAACTTTTCATGATGTGAACGTGTCTGTGCCTGACCCTCCAGCTCAGCAAGTGGAGGTTGAAAACCTTGAGGCTGCCACCACCAACACCAATGAAGCCGATGACATAGTCATGGCTGAAGCTAATGTGGAGCCTGTGCCAAGCCCCATACCAGAAGCCAATACTGAAAATGCTCCTGAAGCTTCTGATGTGTAGCCCGAAGCCACTGTTGCTGCCACTGCTCCTGTTCCGCCACCAAGGCCCTACACAATCGAGCAAGCATACAACCATGGAGAGCTAATCACAGTAAGATGGCCAGCTCTGGTCCCTCCGCCTATTGTCTCTGGTCCTCAATTTGACTATCACATTGAGCATAGGCCTCAGGTCCAGAAGCCAAAGCCAAGACTGCCAAGGTTTCCAGGTACTGCCACATTTGTCGGGTCCTTTAATGCAAATGGCTTCAAGAGCCACAACAAATTCTTTGACAGCTCAAAGAACCCCTACACGAAGCCAAGAATATCATCAGATCGGTTCTGGAGTCATCAGCAGCGAAGCTATTACTCCTGTGTTCTGTATGATCAAGGGCGCATTTTCCCTCATATGCGCCTCGACACTGAAGCTATTGCTGGACTGCCATGCTTAGAAGAAGCACTTGACTGATTTCGTGATGCTGGTCTGCTCAGCTTTGTCACAGACAAAGAACATTGGAATGAAGAGCTATTGCTTCAATTCTATGCTACACTCCACATTCGCGGTTATAACAGAGATACGAAGACATGGGTTCTCGAGTGGATGACAGGAAATGTTCATCATGAAGCCAAAGCTCGTGACATCATTGAGCTTCCAGGCCTATCCACTCCCGGAGAGCTATATGAACCTGGTTGTCAAAACCACCGCAATGCACTGGAGAGCATCTTCCATAAGCCTGAACCCAATATGAGCCAGATGTTGAGCATGATGAAGCCTTTGCCACGTGATGCTGAATATCCCAAGGAGTTCTTTGTTGATGACCTTGAGTATCTGCCGCGCATTATATATCATATCATCAGGCGGACTCTATGGCCAATCAAAGGACATTCATCAGCTGCAAAACTTGAAGGAGCCATGAAGACATTGGTCTTTTACATCCTCAATGGCATCAACTTCAATGCACATGATTTCTTCATCAGGCAACTGGCTGCATCTGGATCTAACCTTTTCGGACTGAAGTTCTATGCTCCATGGGTCATGTGCCTCATCAAGCAACACTCTGCTGTCAACTATCAACCATCTGCTCGCAATCATGTGATCTTCCTACCAGAGGTTGATATGTCAGTTGAAGCCATATACCCTGAACCTGCCAAGAAGCCTCTTTGTCTTCAAAATGCTGAACATCAAAGCTTCACTCAGCCTATGGAAGGAGTTCAAGCTGTCACGCGTGTCTATCCGATGGCTGGAAATACTCGTCTGCCTCATCGTGCGCCAACTGAAGCTACTGAGAGAACAGTTGCTCAAAGGCCTCGGAAGCGCTCTCGGGTCCTCAATGACCGAGAACTTCTTGTGGCCCTGCATCAGAAGCAAGATAAGCATCATTTTTGGCTCAAGCGTCAGATGCAAAGCCTCTTGGTGGATGTAAATCGCATTTGAAACCTTGCCACCAAGAATGCATTTGTCACTCACGAAACTTGTCGGCGATCATGGAAGAGTTTGATCCTGCTTAGTGTTGAAGCTGATCTTCAAGACGATGGCTTCACTGAAAGATTCAAGTTTGACTCCACTCCTCCATGGAATGCTGTCCTACGAAGAACTCCATCTCTTGAAGACTCTGACTATTCTTCCTCCGCGACAATGGTCAATGCCAATGTGATCGATGCTGAAGACGATGCTACTTCACCACCCCCTACATCTGCACGCATCGACACTGCACCAAGTTCGTCTGCACCGCCAAACGACAACGACAACCCTACTGCTTCAACTACTCCTCCTGAGGACGAGTAGATGCTCTATGTCTTCAAACCTTTTTGGTCAGTACTGACAAAAGGGGGAGAAGCGTATGAGTTTGATAGTCTTCAAGCGGATTCATAAGGGCGGTTGCTTTATATTTTTGCCTAGTGCCTACAACTCTTGCTTTTGATACACTTCGTCCTTTGAGTTGTAGCACTTAAATTTGATGGTCGTCTGCTACTTATTTGCATTTCCACGTGTGATGATAACTTCTGCACTTAGATCATTCTACAGACGTCCATTTTTCATTATGCATGTCATTCTCTTAGCTATATCATTTCATGCATGATGAATTATCTTCATAAGTTGAAGAGGATCTCCACAAGTACAACCTGCTATGTGCATTTGCATTCCAAAAGCAAATTATTTATATGCACATCTTCAGGGGGAGCCCTTGCCACTTATGAAGACAATACGCTATCCTTTACAATTTCACATACTTCTTTCCCGTTGAAAACTTCAACCAGTTTGTCATCAATCACCAAAAAGGGGGAGATTGTAAGTGCATCTAGTGCCACCCCTAGTTGGTTTTGGAGTATTGACGACAAAGTTGGTTGAGGGACTAATGCATTTGTGAGAATTGCAGGATAACGCAGGTAGTGTCCCTCATTGATTCGGTTTACCTACCGGAGATGACCCCTAAAAATGTATGAAGACATTGAAGACAATGGTGGTGTGTGAAGATATTCACACTGAAGTCTATGACATGAGAAGACATTGAGTGAAGACTATGGAGCGCGAAGACTGAGTTGTTTCGTTGTTTCCTTTTCTTCTTTGTTGAGTCATAGGAACCACCGTATTGTTAAGTGGGGTCCAAGTGAACTAAGTCAGAGTGACTGAAGTGATGCTCAACACAAATCCTATGTCTTCGAGCGAAGACAATGAGAGCAAATCTTATCCAGAGCTGGATGAGTCGGCTTTGCTTGTAGCCCAAGTAAAGTTGTCGTGTGTGTTTGAAATCTGACCGTTGGAACACGTGTCAGTTCCTTAGTGACCCAGGGTCATTTCGGACATATCAGGTCGGGGTGCCTTGTGGCTATAAATAGCCCACCCCCTACACCATAAATTGGTGGCTGCTCAGAGTTAGTTTACGGCTTTTGTCGTTTTGAGAGCAACCCACCTCGAAGCCTTTGAGAGAGAAATCCTTGCGAGGACAAAGCCCAAACACCCAGAGCCAAAGAGTGTTAGGCATCACTGAAGTCTTTCTGTCTGTGTGACCTAAAGACTTATTACACTTGAGGACTGTGTATCCTCCAGCCGGTTAGGCGTCGCGTTCTGAGCATCCAAGAGTCATTGTGGATTGCCGGTGAACGAAGTCTGTGAAGGTTCAGAAGTCTACCTTGAAGACTTACCAGAGTGATTGGGCGAGGACTGTGTGTCCTTAGCTCAAGGGGAATAAGGTGAAGACGCGGTCTTCTGAGTTGAATCTCAGTCTCCCTAACCAGACGTACAGTTGTCACAGCAACTGGAACTGGTCCAACAAATCATGTGTCTTCAACAAGTGACTGGTTCTATCCCTTCCCTCCTTTACTTTGAGTTTGTCTTCGTGAAGTCATTGCTTATCTGTCTTATCTGTTTGACTTCATTGCTTGACTACTATTGTTGATTGGCTTCATACTATCTTCCATCCTGATCCTTACTACCTAGCTGCTATTAGTCTTCGTACGTTACCACTATTGCATACTTGACTATGGCTTGCTTTGTGTAGTTTATCTTCCGCTGCATATCAATTAGGTCATTTCTATTGTTTGTCTTCGAAACTTCCATGTTTTGAAGACTTTGATAAAAATCGCCTATTCACCCCCCCCCCCTCTAGTCGATAACTACTACTTTCACCCCTAGCCTTCTATTAGCGCGCTGGCGGCTCCCAGTTCTGGCAGTAGGTTGTCCAACTTCTCCCAGTCCTTCGCATTTGGACCTCGATCTCGGTTGGATCTAGGGTTGCTACTTTGTTCTGGTTTGACCGGGGGGCCGGCGACACCCCCTTCGCGGCGCGCTTCCCTGACCTCTTCTCCATCGCCGTCGACCCCCTGATCTCGGTTGAGAGGGCCCTTATTGACTTAGGGCGCCTCGCTTTCCGTAGGCCATTTGGGCCTCCGGATTCCGCCGCTTGTGGCAGCGGATTCGCGGACGGACCCCGTCCGGGGTCGAGGTCCGCAAGCGCAATGGCCCTGGTTCTGGCCTATGCCCTCTTTGCGGTGTCCCCGAAGACTCGAATCACATCTTCTTCTTGTGTGTGTCCGCTCAATTTATTTGGAGCTGCTTTAGGGAGGTGGTGGCTGGGAATTGGTGTCACACTAACTCCCCGACCTATTTGCCGAACTCCAGAACTCCCCCTTGCCCTCTCGCCACATTAGGTGGCTTGAGATTGGGGCGATCGTGTGGACTCTCTGGACGATCCGCAACAAGCTTGTGATACAGCGCACTCCTGTTTGACGGGCTACCCATGCTCTTTTCAAACTGTCTGGCTACTTGCAGCTTTGGCGGCCGCTTAGCCGCCCTCAGGACCGGGACGCCATCTCCGCCTTCATCGCCGACCTTCGCTCGATGGCCGTCCGTCTGTCGCCGCCGCCCCTCTGCCACCCCCGGAGCCAGACTAGACGCCTCACGTGCGCTCCGGCGCCCCTTTTTTCTGTTTATTTGGGCTTGTTGAGCTGTGCCCTTAGCAGAACCCTCTGTACTTCCTCTTGTGTGACTTGGGTGTGTGTGTGTGTGAACTTGTCCATATATATGCGCTCTGTGGCGGTTTGCTTTGTTTATAAAGCAGGGCGAAAGCCTTTTCCGGTTAAACAATTATACTAGCTTGTGTGACAAAAGAGTGGATGATTGGAATGATAATAATAAAGAGCTTATAAGTAAAGAACATAAAGTAAAGCGACTGAAAGTAAATGGTTGGTTGTCTGCAATGGAGTGCAATGGCGAGCTCAGGTGCGGAGAAACTTTGGATCATGATGTACATCAAGTGTGCCAGTGCAACGGTAATACCAGTTACCTTCGGATGATGGCCATTTTGCTCTTTTCCTTTTGCCCCGGATTTCCATTTGCATTCTTGTTTATGATTCTACAGAGGAATCGATCTGTGCCAGGCAGCGAGGAACGCATCCTTAAGGAAAAGAAGTGTGGAAATTCTTGATCTATGCCGCCCTACTACTACGCCTCCCAGCACCTCAGTCCGGCCATCAGGCATCGCCGCAGCCGGCCGTGTCGTCCTTCACCTCCAAGAGAAAAAGTTTGCTGAGTATGGTCGCTTCCAAGCACTCCAAAAATGTTGTTGAACACGTCGGACTTGGATCCCGTTGCCGTGAAGATTGTCCAAGCCTACCATGCGGGCATATTGAATCACTTGGCACAGATGGAGGGTGCCAATTGCCAAAGAACGAGGTCTTTGCCATGAACAATCGGATTGGGAGCCGAAAGATAAGGGTCTTTGGCACGGACATTTCACGATGGGAGTCCGCCGCGACCAGGCGTTCATTACTGATGAGCTGGAGATGATGCAGGGTTTCCTCATGACTGCACACGAGGAGCGAGACGACAACATGGTGGTCAAGATCTGGGTGAAGCAAGTCCGCGACGTTGCCTATAACGTTGAGGACTGCCTCCAGGATTTCGCCGTTCCTCCCTCTCACGCTGCTGGACCGGCGGCGCGTTGCCAAGGAGATGAAGGAGCTTCGAGCCAAAGTCGAAGATGTCAGCCAGAGGAACCTGCGCTACAATCTCATCAATAGCACGGGCTTTGGATCTGCCGCATCCGGCTCTGCTCGCCTTGCTAGTCGCTCACCTGAATCGCTGCTTGGCCCGCGCTCAGCGGCACATCACCTCCTCTGCTCCTGTAGCCGCCTGCAGTCTCAGTCTCAATTTTATCGCGATTTTGGGGTTACTGGCCCAAGCGCGGGGTTGCTGACCAGGCCTTTAGGTTAATTTTAGGTTGCTTTCTTTAAACAAGTTTGGATCTCATTTGGAGAACAGTTATATGTTATCCTCTTAGTGCTCGATGAAAATATGTTGTAAAGTTTGGATCTCATTTGGAGAACAGTTATATGTTATCCTCTTAGTGCTCGATGAAAATATGTTGTAAAGTTTGGATCTCATTTGGAGAACAGTTATATGTTATCCTCTTAGTGCTCGATGAAAATATGTTGTAAACTGACGTGTTTCCAACTGAAACCAATGAGTGCCAATACAAGATGTATAGTAACCCCTTGTGAACTCGATTCGTATTGGGTAGTGAATCGTCGTGAACCAAGGAATTGCAGGTAACTATGCCTGTTCTTTATCCAGTTATTATATTAATTGGATTTGTGGTCATGTACATCACTTGATGCCCGGGGATGCGTTTTCTTTCATTATCCATAAATTTCTTATAAGTGAACACCGTGAAGAAACATGTGTATGTACTACCTCCGTTCCTAAATATAAGTCTTTGTAAAGATTTCACTATGGACCACATACGGATGTATATAGAATTATAGATGCATTTAGAAACGGAGGGAGTATGTGATATTGGAGCATGCCTGGGGACTGATTCCTTCAATACAAATCATGTTCCTGCAGGTGAAATAAGCAAAGTAATCACCAAGTTCCCTATGATCTATCTGACCAAATTAATTAAGTATCTATAGTTCATATTCTTTTATGAGATTGTTTTAAAATGCACTAATGAACGTTGGAGCAACATTGATTACTCGATTCTTATTTGATCCATCGACACGCACAATTGCAGGTACAACAATGCTTGGCATTCAGGACGCAACGAAGCAGGAAAAATCAAAGGTGGATCTTGTCCAGCTGATAAACAAGAAGGGCACCGACCTAAGGGTGATCATAGTGGGCGGAAAAGGTGCTGATCTTGGGCAGATACCGATCATATGGGCAGCTTACGAGGATCCAGAGATCAAAAACAATTTTCCGTGCCGAGCATGGGTGAGGTTGATGCATCCTTTCAGTCCAGAAGACTTCGTTCAAAGTTTAGTGGAGCAGTTTCACACATCAGTAGGGGTTGACATTCTGCTGGAAACGAAAAAGATGGGGCAAGAGTTAGCTGAGGAATTCAATGGATATGTCAATGCCAAGAAGTTCCTGATTGTGCTTAATGACTTATCAACCATTGAAGAGTGGAATCGGATTAAGAGGTGCTTCCCAAACAATAAGAAAGGGAGCCTGATAATAGTGTCCACAAGGCAAGTTGAAGTTGCAAGCTTATGTGCAGGACAAGAAAGCATAGTATCTGAGCTCAAGCAATCGTCTATTGATCAGAATATTTATGCTTTCTATGAGAAGGTAACTTCAAAGTTCTACCGCTTGTGCTCTTCTAGTTCAGCCTTTGATTTAATTATAACTGCATTTGCATTTAAGTCATACTATTACTTATTAGTTTCTCTCTATTTGGAGATATATACATTAACTGTATCTTCATTGTCCAAGTTCAAAACTTAGACCACCAATAAGTCCAATAATACATACTCCACTGGATTCGTATTCAAAGCATTTTCTTGTGATGATGTTTTTAAAATTATTAACAAAAAAATTACAGTCAAAGATTGAATGTAGACAGTCAATGACCACATGTGTGAGAAATTAGTTAGGGTTTGCTTATCTGGCTGTTGATGATCTGTTTTCGTTATCAATAGCTAGCTATATACACATTGCCCCCCAGCAATATGCTGGTTAATAAAGGACAAGGGTACTAAGCATGTCGATTATTGTAGCACAATAGAAAACCATCTCAGTAGGGGTGGCGCATGTAGCAAAAGACTGAACATAAACAGTCAAAATATGTCATATATTTCTGAAAGTAAGAGATCAGTTAACAACAACCACATGAATGAGAGCGATTCATTAGAGTTTACCTTACTTGGCTACCGATGATCTTATGTTTTTGTTATCAGTAGCTAGCTATATACACCTTAGTTCCTAGCAATATGCTAAGGAATGGAGGCAAGGGAAGTAAACATGTTGATTATTGTAGCACACTAGCAAAACTATCCTAATTGGGGTGGCGACTGCAGCAAAATACCAAAGTGCAGTAGTTAAATTTTTGAAACTGCTTAACATATCTCGCTTGTGCCCAGGGTTCTCAAGATGGAACAGATTTAACGATGGTTGCCGGGCCTAGCTCAAAAAGTGCAGTCACCAATGGTACAGACCAATCTCAGGGTGCTGATTGGAATCATGCTTACTGTGGGGAATGGGTGGTCTTGGGAAAACCACACTGGTCGGAGATGTCTATCAGCAGATCAATTGCAAGTTTGATAAGCATGCTTGTGTCACAATCATGCGACCTTTCATTCTTGAGGAGCTCTTTGGGAGCTTATTTATGCAACTAGATGCAGAATCTTCTGAAAAGAAGGATGTGGTGGGTTTGTTGGGCAGTGCAAAGAAAGCATCACCACCGATGTCTCTTGCAGAGTTGGTTAATGAGTTGGCCAAGCTTATAGAAAAAAAGAGGTCCTTGATTGTTCTTGATGATGTGTCATCTACTGCAGAATGGGACCTGATAGTGCGAAAATTCCCTAAAATGACAAACGGAAGCCGGATCATAGTCACTACAAGGGAAGAGAATATTGCTAACCTTTGTTCAGTGAAAAAGGAAAACATATATAAGCTTGAAGCTCTGAAAGACAGTGATGCACGTGTCCTCTTCACGAAAAAGGTGTGTGGATAATATAAGTTGTTCCATTATTTTTGAATTGAAATTGAATTATAGTTAAGCACATTGCTGCCTGCCATATCCATTGAAAATGATACTATTACATTTCAGAGGAGGTGATTGACCAGGCTATAAAGCATGCCGCATGTGTTAATAACCACCGTTGCACAACAGTTTTTGGGTGCGCCATTGTTTCCGATGAGACCGAAGCAACGTATGTGTGGCTGCTCCAGACTTTTATGAGGGCAAACTGTCAGCAGAAGCCAAAGTCAATTATCACAGACGGTGACGCTGCAATGCTCCGAGCGATTCGGAGTGTCCTTTCAGATGTGCTCCATCGTATTTGCTCGTGGCATATCGAGAAAAATATGCAGAGGCACCTACATTACAAGTCACTAGATGAGTTTAGATCGCTCCTGTACTATGCCACCTCTGAAGAGAACTTTGAGGAGAGATGGACCGCCTTTGTCAATAAATGGAAGACGGATAAAGCTGAAGAGTGGCTGAGGAGGATGTATAGGAAGAGGAGACTGTGGGCAGCATCATATCTTTCGGATGGCTTTTTTCTTGGTATGCGTAGTAACCAGAGGAGCGAAAGCCTCAACTCCTCCCTTCACCTTCACCTTGACTATGGTATGACCATAGTTGATTTGGTAGTGCATTATGAGAACTGCATAGTTCGCCTCCATGAGAACGAGGCGAATGATGACTGTGAGGCCAATCAGAAAGTACCACCGGCGGTTACTGAATATAAGGACATTGAGGAGCATGCTGCCAAAGTATTCACTCCTGCTAATTTCTACATTCTGCAAAATGATTTGAAGAAGATGGGAGAACTGGAGATATTTGAGACGCTGGTGGGAATTGAGCGCCAGACCTTCATCGTCACATGGCAGAATAACCACAAGTTCAGGTATAATGTTCTGTATGAACCAGGTAACTCAGAAGAAACCTTATCATGCACGTGTCGCAGGATGGTTCGGAAAGGGCTGCCTTGCAAACATATTCTCTTTGTTTTGCATCATCTTAAATTGTCTGAAATACCAAAGTGTTGTGTCCTCCATCGGTTGTCTAAAGATGCGAGAGATGGGTTGCCAGCGCAACGCAAGAGTGATCTTTTTGGTTGGGGTTGGTCTGGGCCTGAGGAGAGAGAACGGTACAGTCAAGTGAGCATAAAATCAGCAGAAGCTGCTCATGTTGCAGCAAATGACCCCTTCTTGTTTGATGAATTGATGAAGTGCCTAGACGGTATAATAGCAAGGAAGAAGATCCCGGAAGAGGAACTCATAGGACGCAGAAGGTGTGCTCTAATTGCAAAGCAGGCAATTCAAGCGGAAGAAGGTGCAGCAGGTATACGTGATCCTGAGAAAGTTTCAACGAAGGGTGCACCTAAGAAAGGCCGGTCAAAGGGTGGCCCTGACGTTACGAAAAATGGTAGACCTAAAGATTTTAGAGAGAAGAAAAGTGGTCCGTTATGCAGTCTTTGCAAATTTGCAGGTCATAACAAGGCGACATGTAGTCAAAACGAGAAGTAAGTTTTACATTTTTATTTCAGTTATGTTGTATGTTCGATTTTACCGACTATATTTTCTCACAAGCGTTCTTTATATTTCTTTCAGGTACCGGGCGTAGAGAAGTGGCTTCAATCATGGGAAGAAGAAAACTGGTTGCACGAGTCATGTTGGAAGTTGCTATTTATTTATGTAAACATGTGTCCGGCGCCAGAAAACTTAATAAGTGTTTTGTTTATGTTTCTCAAAATAATTATGTGAACATCTATCGTATGTGCTAAATTATGATTGTCAACATATTTATGTGGACATCTATCCTATGTAGTGAATTAATTGCCATGATTTCTGTAATGTTTCGTGTACATGCTGCATTCTGATTTTTTGTTTGTTCACTGTACTGTAAATGTGTTGTTTAAAGGAAAAGTGTGAAAAAAAAAAGCCCGACCAGCAAGCTGGACCCGCCAGTAGGTATATTTTTTCACACAAATCAAGCACAACAGTGCGACTCGGTCGGTCAAATCGACCACTACGGCCCAGCAGCGAGGTCCAACGGGGCAGGATGGATATGTAACAGAGGAGTTCGACTGCTATGCCGCGCCTGGCTATTTAAACAGGTC
>NC_041389.1:27423642-27426250 GCF_002162155.2 Triticum dicoccoides | reverse complement strand
GGTGGACTATGGGCCGGCCCAGTTGGCGGGGGAGAGGTCGCGTGCGGGGCGAGGGGGCCGACCGCGGTGGGCTTCAAATTTGTGCCGGCCCACGAACAAGGCAGTGCATGCTGTGCACGCCGTGCCGCCCGCACTTTTGAGGTTTAGTCCCACCTCGGAAGCAGGGAGGCGCCTCGACCGGCTTAAATATGCGGGCGCGGCTTACACATCGAACTCCTCTGTTATTTATCCTTCCAGCCCCGTTGGAACCTGCTGCTGGGCCCGTTGTGGGCCAATTTGATAGCGCGAGTCGATTTGTTTGAAAAAATATACCTACTACGGGTCCAGCAGCTTGGTCATTTTTTTCAGTACGTCATGACATTTTTTTCCCTTTAAACAAATAACTGTAGGCATAAATTTCACAAAGGCATAATCACTACAAATAGAAAATCAGTAGCGATGCATAATCGATTGTAACAGTAGCAAAAATTGTCTCAATCACCAAACATGCATAATTACAATAATAAATTTGTCCCAATCACCAAATAGCCATAATAATCTATGTGCGAAAAAAATATATTGTGGCATCCAAATAGGCATAATCATGTACGTGGCTAAAAGCAAAATTCTGCCATTATTACAATTATGAAATGGTACCAAATAGGCATAATCATGTGGTGGGCAAAAACCCTACACACTTGCTGGCACTTATTCCTTCTCCATAATTTTCAGAATCTTCTCCTTCACCTTAGTCAGTGTGTTGCTCTCTGAAAAAAGTATTTCCGCGAGAATGCGTCCCCTTGAAGAATTGATCTCGTCCTGGTCAAAGTCATGTCTGAAGGCATCCCCGTCCCAGAGTTCGATGCACTTCATCACGAAAAGTCCGCAAGACACTCTAAAAATAAAAATGCTAGTCAAGTCATGATGGAAAACACAATTACATATGCATTTGACTATGAGCTTACCCGTCTTTTTGTCTC
This sequence comes from Triticum dicoccoides, assembly GCF_002162155.2. Classification (NCBI taxonomy): domain Eukaryota; kingdom Viridiplantae; phylum Streptophyta; class Magnoliopsida; order Poales; family Poaceae; genus Triticum; species Triticum dicoccoides. The sequence continues at coordinate 27,425,291 of NC_041389.1, read as the reverse complement.
GGCATGTCGTACTCCTTTATTGGCCATTTAGACACATCTGGATGATGTGTACCTATAGCAGAGTTTACCTGATTTGTATCTACAGTAATTTCTGCCCTCTGTAAAAAAAATTGTCAACACAATATTAAGCATGTACAAAGTGATCATCTTACGAACGTACAAATGTATTCATGTTATGCAAAGTTGTTAAGTTACCATCGAAGCAATTTTCGCATGAACTGCCTTGCTTATTTTACCAGTAGAATTTAGAACTTGAAACTCTTTCTTCTTATTGTGCATGACAATGGTTATCCAATGATTCTTGTTCACATTCAGAGGGAAAAATGCCTACAAAACAGTAAGCTTATGTACAAAAAGTTTGCTATGTACCGCCAATAGTTGTTTGAAATACAAATACCTTATCTTTTGCGAAGTACTCGTCAATTACTCTTGACACAGTTTTTGATTCTTTCGTGAAAAATTCCATGTAGTTCATGTTCGAGTTTTTCAGCTTTCCTTTAGCGCGCTGTATAAGGCAGTATGACACCCATGATGTTAGAACATGCCGATCAGCCATAGGAGTAGTAGTCAGCAAGTGGTTCGAATAACAATTGATGACCTATCAAAATTGAGAAGCCAAAAAATGACAGTTAGAAAATGTACTTAATACAACATAAGTGTATAAGAACAAAAAATAATGCGCATACTTACAGCGCCATTCAACCAGTCGCCCGAAGTGATAGCTTGAAGCATTTCCGCCGTACACGTTTCCCCACCTATTCCCGTCATGTGGACCACAGTCTATTTTAAATGCTTCGGCGAGTCTGCTAGCGTGTCGATATAAACCCTCGCGCCCTCTATGTGATTCTCATCCATAAAGTCCGTACTAAGGAGAACATCACGTATACGAAACAGACCTACAGCAATGAGCGGACATGTAGTTAATTAACTACAAATGTTAGAACATAAAAAGCTTTACAAATGTTTTAGAATTAACTTACTTTTTTTCACACGTTTGCGTGGACCATCCTCAATAATAAAGGGGGACCGACAATACTTTGACTGTTGGCGTTTCCGCTTCCCATCATGCTCCTCAGTCCCATTATTATTCGCGTCCTTACAGATTGTTGTCGGACTAGGGTAAGTACCTTCCGCTGAATTTTCAGCACTAGACCCGACTGATACTGCATTTTCTTTCTGTGGGTTTCTATTAAGAGAAGGAAAATCATTCGTGCCTAATGATGGTGATGCTTCCTTGGGTGAACCATTATCCTCAATAATAAAGGGGTCGTTTTCAACACCTTTACCGGAGGGGGTTCCGAAGTACTTTTTTTTTACTCTGCCAACCGGCCCCAAACTATTTCCACACGCTGCCATCACCGTCGGCATCACGCAAGCCAGTTTGCATATTTTTCTGACGCTCGATGCATTTTCTACGATTTTCCCGATGAAAAAGCCTCGAAAAAACGGTCGGACGTGACGCAACGTTGGTTTGGTGTCCGATTTCGTTCAAACCTTGCGTGGTGGCCTACGTTGGCCGTGCCCACATGTGTGCACACTTTCGTGCACTTGCATGCATGCGATCACGTAGACTTTGTGCAACCAGCAACGTATCGATGTGCCGGAGAGGGGTTCCGAAGTATTTTTTTCAACTCCGCCAACTGGCCCCA
>NC_041389.1:27422979-27423613 GCF_002162155.2 Triticum dicoccoides | reverse complement strand
CGGAGGGGCTGCTAGCGGGGGGAGGCGGGCGGCGGGCTGATGGCGGCGGGCGGCGGGCGACGGGGCTGGATGGCGGCGGGCGGCGGGGCTGATGGCGGCTGGCGGCTGGAGTCGGGGCGTGGCGATCATGGAGGAGGCGGGCGTGGAGATCGTGGAGTCGTAATCTAAGGGTTTGACCCCCGATGGATTCTCCTGCATGTATGCAATGATTGATACGCCTGGCCCATTCAGTAATTCTGCTGGCCTTTTTTTTTGACAACTACATTGATTTATCCAACTTTGTCTACTGGAGAGGGGGTTCCGAAGTACTTTTTTTACTCTACCAACCGGTCCCAAACTTTTTCCACATGCTGGCATCACCGTCGGCATCACGCAAGCCAGTTTGCATATTTTTCTGACGCTCGATGCATTTTCTACGATTTTCCCGATGAAAAAGCCCCGAAACAATGGCCGGACGTGACGCAACGTTGGTTTGGTGCCCGATTTCGTTCAAACCTTGCGTGGTGGCCTACGTTGGCCGTGCCCACATGTGTGCACACTTTCGTGCACTTGCATGCATGCGATCACGTAGACTTTGTGAAACCAGCAACGTATCGATGTGCCGGAGAGGGGTTCCGAAGTACTTTTTTTTCCG
>NC_041389.1:27390932-27422893 GCF_002162155.2 Triticum dicoccoides | reverse complement strand
CCGGCCCCAAACTTTTTCCACACGCTGGCATCACCGTCGGCATCACGCACGCCAGTTTGCATATTTTTCCGAAGGTCAATGCATTTTCTACGATTTTCTCATTGAAAAAGCCCCAAAACAATGCCGGACATGACGCAACGTTGGTTTGGTGTCCGATTTCCATCAAACCTTGCGTAGTGGCCTATGTTGCCCGTGTGCACATGTGTGCACAGTTTCATGCACTTGCATGCATGCGATCACGTACACTATGTGATACTAGCACGGTTTCGGTCTATCGGAGGGGGTTCCGAAGTACTTTTTTTTACTCTGCCAACCGGCCCCAAACTTTTTACACATGCTGGCATCACCGTCGGCATCACGCAAGCCAGTTTGCATATTTTCCTGACGCTCGATGCATTTTCCACGATTTTCCCGATGAAAAAGCCCCGAAACAATGGCCGGACATGACGCGACGTTGGTTTGGTGTTCGATTTCGTTCAAACCTTGCGTGGTGGCCTACGTTGGCCGTGCCCATATGTGTGCACAGTTTCGTGCACTTGCATGCATGCGATCACCTAGACCTTGTGCAACCAGCAACGTATCGATCTGCCGGAGAGGGATTCCGAAGTACTTTTTTTCATCTTTGCCAAATGTCCCGAAACTTTTTCCACTCGCTGGCATCACCATCGGCATCACGCACGCCAGTTAGCATATTTTTCCCACGCTCAATGCATTTTCTAGGATTTTCTCGGTGAAAAAGCCACGAAACAGTGGCTGGACATGACACAACGTTGGTTTGGTGTCTGATTTCGTTCAATCCTTGCGTGGTGGCCTACGTTGGCGGTGCCCACATGTGTGCACACTTTCGTGCATTTGCATGCATGCGTTCACGTACACCATATGATAACAGCACGGTTTCGATTTACCGAAGGGGGTTCCGAAGTACTTTTTTTTCAAGTTTGATGACCTTTTTTCAGAATCAATAAACTTTTTTCATATGTGATGAACTTTTTCTTGAATCCCATGAACTTGTTTCAAATCCAATTAATATCTTTTTCAAATTTGTGAACTTTTTTCAAATCCGATGAACTTTTTTTCAATCAAAAATGAAAAAAGTTCATCCATTTGAAAAGAGTTCACGAGTTTGGGAAAATTCATCATGTAAGGAAGAAAAAAGAAAAAACAGAAAAGAAAAATGAAAAAACGAAAAAGGAAAGAAAAACCTAAAAAGGAAATTAAGTGATGTAGCCTACTGGATGTGCCGTTGTGCCGTTGTGCCGGCGGATCGAGTGACGGCGCACAAGCCAATTTGATTTTAATTTTTCTGTTGGGCGCCCTCCTTTTTTTGGGCCGGCCCGCTTCCCGTCGCTTGCGAGCGCCAGAAGCGCCAACCGGCGCTTAATGCGCGCGGATTAGGAGCTCCCAGTTAGCGCGCGCGAATTAGAAAAAGACCAAAAGGAAAGAAGAAAAGGGTTCAGAAAATGAACTTGATTGCAGAATGGGGCGTGGCGTGGTGGTTATGGCGTGCTACACTTGAACGCTAGTGCGCGGGTTCGATTCCTGTCAACGCATTTTATTTTTTGCATCAGTTTAGAAAAAAAAAGGGTACGTGGGCTGCGGGTCGTCCAGGGAGAAAAAAACAAGACGTACGCGTATACGGGGAGGCGGGGAAGACTTTTTTAAATATGTCGATTGTACCCCTGATTATGAAAAGGTATCGTACGATCTCGGCCATCCTTGTATTAGGGGGGGTGTACCGAAGCAAAAGTCTAGTGGCATCAGATGCTGTTGCAAGGCGCGTTGGACTGCCCTTAAGAAAGTTGGTTGAAGGTGGCTATTGTGGCACTCTGGGTGAAAGTAACCGTGTTTTCGATGCCAACGACAGTGGTACTCTAGGGCACCCTCATTCCTTGGTGGCATCGTCGTGGAGCCTCACTAACCTTCTATCCATCCGGTCTAGTCCTCTGGGTGAAACCCAGATCTGGCTTTGCCGCTTTAGATGATTAGGATTTGGAGTTGTGATCCTCCGGCGGCATGCGAGTAGTTGTTGGCATTGCTAGCAGGAGTTCGGCAACTTCAGATGCAGCCAGTGTGCAAGCGGCACTGATTAGGATTGTGGTGACTTGTTATCTTTCACGGAGCTGGAAGGGCCTATGCCTGCTTTCCTTTGATTCTGGCTTCTGTCTTTTTTTCGCGAATACGCAAAGCTTGTGTGTCATTCATTGATAGGGGGAAGGGTTTTTGTACAGAAGAGGTTGGTAGAGGACACTAGGACTAAGCGTACACAACGATTGGCGCCAGACCTAGTGCGATCATGATGGACAATGGGTATGCTCAGCCCCAATAAAGCTAATGACGCCTATGGTATGATGATCGCTAATCCCTTGGCCCCTGCCTTGGCCCATGAGCGAGCCTCTTCTTGGATGTCGTGGAGAAGCTTAGTCGTAGAGGGTGCGGCGCCGTCGAAGATTCTGGCTTCTGTCTCCGGTGTCAAGGTACCAGCAGGTGTTGAGGTGCTCTTTTTTTTCTGAGGAGCTCTTTGTTGATGTGTTTGTATCGTATGGCAGTGCTCTATACCTAGTACTCCCTCCGTCCAGAAATACATGTCGGAGAAATGGATAAAAATGGATGTATCTAGAACTAAAATACGTCTAGATACATCCATTTCTCCGACAAGTATTTTCGGACGGAGGGAGTAGTTTAGTAATGGTACGGAGTTGTTGTGGATTTTGGCCCGTTCTGCTTTAATTGACTATGCTCTGTAAGATTTTTTGTTTGGTTCACTTATAAACTGGATCAATTCTCCTCTGCTAATGGAATTGCAGGAAATCCCTACCCTCTCAGCGAGGTTTGCAAATAAAGATATGGATGTTACTAGACAAATACCTTGTTCAAAGTAAAATTTACTCCATTAATAAATAAACCTATCCAATGTTGTTTTTTTCCACCGATCTTGGGTGTATGTACTACTGTGGTTTTATAAACCAAATAAGCATTTTCCATGCTGTTTCTTGAAAGAAACGCCACAGCATTGTACCACATAGGCTCCAATAAAGAGATCAAAGTGAAGTATTATATTATATATAATATAAATTCTAGAGTACTGAATAAATTACACTCCGCCAATTTTAGGTATTTAAAGAGACTGCATATCTGGATGAAAAGCATCCTGAGCTGATTGAACAAGCAGAACTGATCCTTAAGAAGTGCAGTGGACTTCCTCTTGCAATAGTCACTATAGGTGGGTTCTTGGCAAACCAACCACAAACAGTGGTGGAGTGGAGGAGATTGAATGAGCATATTAGTGCTGAGTTGGAGATAAATCCAAAGCTTGGGACCATATTAGCTGTGCTTACTAAAAGTTATGATGGTTTACCTTATCACCTGAAATCTTGTTTCTTGTATCTCCCCATCTTTCCCGAAGACTACAAGGTTAGTCGGCGGCGTTTGGTGCAGAGGTGGACGGCAGAGGGTTACTCAAGGGAGGTGCGTGGTAAGTCTGCAGAGGGAATAGCAGACAATTACTTCATGGAACTTATAAGTAGGAGCATGATCTTGCCATACCAACAATCAATTCGCAGTAGAAAAGGAATTGACGCTTGCCATGTCCATGATCTCGTGCGTGAAATTGGCATTTCCAAGTCAATGGAAGAAAATCTAGTGTTTAGGCTGGAGGAAGGTTGTAGCCTGAACACCCAGCACGTTGTGCGTCACCTTGCAATAAGCAGCAATTGGGAGGGAAATCAGAGTGATCTGGAGAGCATAATAGATATGTCTCGTGTACGATCAATAACAGTTTTTGGAAAGTGGAAGTCATTTTACATTTCTGATAAGATAAGGCTGCTCCGAGTGCTGGACTTGGAAGGTACCTCAGGTGTATTTGATCATCACCTTGAGGACATTGTCAAGCTTTTTCACCTAAAATACCTTTCTTTAAGAGGATGCACTCCTATTTGTCACCTGCCAGATTCTCTAGGCAACCTAAAACAACTTGAGACACTAGACTTGAGAGGTACACAGATAGTCAAGCTACCACATAGCATCAGAAAACTTCGGAAGCTAAACTATCTTCGTGCTGGTAAGGAACCCATGGACGAGGACATCTCGTATGAACAAGTTGTAGAAGACTTGCCAGCGGTGATGAGGAACAGTGCATGCCTTTTGACTGCCTCGTCGATGGTACTTTGTGCACGTTGTTTTGCAGGCTCAGATTTTAATGGTTATAACCACCGTGACTTGTGCAGTGCCTTCTGTTGTGTGGCACTCCCTGTTGTTGCGATGAAGCTGGACGCACATGGTGTGGTAGTGCCAAGAGGGGTGAGAAAACTGAAAGCCCTACACACACTAGGTGTTGTGAACATCTCACGGGGGAGGATCATTCTTCAGAACATAAGAAGACTCAGTGGGCTGCGGAAGCTAGGAGTGACTGGCATCAACAAGAGAAACAGTCTGGAGTTACAATCAACAGTTTCTCAACTCAGTCGCCTGGAATCCTTGTCGATGCGCTCAGAAGGGATGCCTGGATTATCTGGCTGCTTGGATGACATGCCCACTCCTCCAGAAAACCTGCAGAGCCTTAAACTGTATGGCAATTTGGTCATATTGCCTGCATGGATCCAGACACTCGGAAATCTTGTGAAGCTGAAGCTACGCAACTCTAGGATATTGGACCACAGAACAGCCATACAAGTCCTCGGGGAGCTGCCGATGCTAGCCATCCTGTGTCTATGGACGAAGTCGTTCGAAGGAGAGGTCCATTTCAGTTTCGATCAACGGGCATTTCCGAGCCTGGTGGTGCTGCACCTGGATCACCTAGATGACCTCAAATCGCTGGATTTTTCACTGCGAGGGACACCTAAGCTTGAGGTATTGCAGCTTTCTGAGACCTATATCCAGGAACGTTGTAGCGGGCTTCAACACCTCCCAATGCTCAAGGAAGTTGTGCTCAAGGGAGACTACCCATCCGTCGAGAAATTGCGTGCCGACCTTGCCAAGTTCCCCAATCGACCCGTTGTCAAGTTGAACTGAGCTGGGCTCCAGAATTGATCATCTAGTCAAGCCAGTGTTGCTGTCTTATCATGTGATATGTACGTGGTGTATAATATTGCTTTCTCTTGTTGTACGTCAATCTGAATTGTTTTTTTCTCTTTTATTTCGCTGGGGAATCTTATTTATTTCATGTGTTTAACTATGTGCTTGAATGTAAGCTGCATATAACTGTTGTGGACTTGTGGTATCTGGATTAAGGGCAAAGTACTTCTCTGTGAGCATCGATCGTGGTGACAATGGGTCTTTGCTCGTCTTTGTGCTTCTTGGGACCATGCATGGTGCTATTTTCTTTTCCCTCTTCTTTTTTCCAGTCCAAATTATGGTACTCCCTCCGATCCATAGTACACCCTCTGTAAAGAAGTGATCTAAACGTTTTTATATTTCTTTACGGAGGAAGTATTTATCTTAGATTTTTCTAGATACGGGTGTGTCTATGTACATCCGTATCTAAAAAATTGTAAGACAAGTAATATGAATCGGGGGTAGTAATAATTTCTAGCGTATCTTCAGTTCAGGTTAGAGGTTTGTTTTGGCACTCTTTTTGCGGGCACAGGTGGACGATCACCGAGCATGGATAGATACTGCAACTTCCACATTCATTAAACTAGTAGATTGCCCGTGCGTTGCCACGGGCTTATAAAATTTGTATTGGTTGCATTTAAAATTTATAGATGGAAAATATAGCCAAAATAATTTTAACCTACTTCGCTTGCAATGTATTTTGATAAAAAAATGTAATTCTACCCTATACACAAAAGGGTTATCATATCTGATGCAGAAAATAAAGATGGTACACAAACATTGACCTCTTTATTGTGCGGTGCATTACAAATGATAACAACACTTGAATGTTTTTTTTTACTTTATGCTTTAGATCGATTGTCTCGCGAAAGCGTGTGCATTGCTATTATCTCCATTAATTAAAATAAACACATGGATGATTTTGTTCCCTTTAAACAAATGTTCCAAGATGTTACAACCAGAAACTTAATTGCAATGTGCAATTGGCTAGCAAACTATTGCATATGAATTTGGGCACTTGAAACCATACAATTTACCATTTAGAAACTGCTGCAGCAAAACACATCTTCTAGAACATGCTACTCCTACCAATCTTGGGAGAGGTAGATACATCAATCTTTGATAACATTTATTGATTAAAAATTTATTGGCACTTATTTATATATTTATAATAACTTTTCAGTTTTATTAGAATTATTTAACTTCAGATTTGGTGTATCGGCTCAAAATGAATTTCACATAAGACTCGAAAGGAAATGTGTGTATTGTACTATGAACTATGATGTAAAAAGGAAGCGACCAACTCCTATACAAATACCAACCGGAGAAAAACCCCAATTGTACATACACTAAGGCATTAACATCAAATATAAGGGTGAAACGGTGATTGGCATGCATCATCTATTGTGAATAAGCAGGCTAAAACTTGCCTAGAGAATATTGCTCACAACTCATAAGTTTACAACATTTTTTTCTGTAGTAGCACAAAAGTCGAATAATACATAGTAGGATTGAGGAGAAGGAGGTCTATAATATTAGTCTTACCGATTGTTCATTATTCTATTAGCAACTAAAAGAGAGGGAGGGAGGGAGAGAGAGAATCGGATCTCGAAATTGTCTCCATGTGTCTAGGCTATCCGAAAACCCAAGCCATATGTGAGGAGGAATGGGGTCAGGATCAGGCCAAGGAGTCAGAGGTGTGAGTATCATCTGAAAGCTTTGTGGATAAATAAGGACATAGAGAGCTGTTAAGTTCAAGGAAACAGAATGGCTCCCCTTACACAAAGTCTAAGTTCACCACCGCTAAATGTATAAAAGGGGAAAACACGCTACGAATAAGAAAAACAACAAATAAAGATAGAAAGGTGTTAAGTTCACCACACTCTTTATTTGCTTACTGGAGAAATAAGACAACATCCCTGAGAAAAATTTTAATTTTATTGACAAACGAATTTCTCCCGGTTCTTAAAAGAATGCCTATGTGGTTGACCTGGAAGGCATTCCATAACATGTATATTTGTCTCAAAATCAGAATGGATGATAGAATTACATCAAGCAGTTTGTCCATTTCGAATATACAACTATTCTAAGGAACTGTGTCCATAAATTCCCAAAGAAAATATAGCATCTGATTCCAGGAAATGTAATAGCACACTAAGTCATAATTGTGAATGCGTAGGAATCTGGAATTATTATTTCTTTAGAAAAATGGACAGAGGAAATGAGCACGGTCCAATGCAGGTTCTACATCTTATATTTTATGCGTGTTTTTACAAATAATTTACCAGAACACATAGGAAGAAGATATGTTTGAGTAGGTAACAATATGTTTTAGAAGATGATGGCTTCCTAATACTTAAGCACAAAACCGAACCTACTGAACCGTGGGGGGCGAATCGGAGGTACAGTAGAAGAATGAACAAATAGATTTTATTTATATTATCCACACCCTACATGTACAACAATGAGAAACTCCTTGTGAACCAAGCTTACAACAGTGAGCATTGAACAATCATACTCTCTTCTTGCTAGCCGGTGCTGAGAACACTCGTGCAGCAATTAGTACCGCAATGTCCTCCTAGATAGGTTGATGAAGATTGCCAACAATGAAAATATCATCTAGTACATAGGTCTGAAAATTTCACCATTGGTACTCATGGGAATTAGTCAGTACTAAAAAGAATGTATAACTCTTGCAACAAATTTCATACAACTTCATTGCTGGTTCTTCAATGTCAAAATTTCAGCATATATGTGAACATTAAATAGACTTCACATACCTAAATAAATTATGAAAAACACTCATGTTGCAGTACGGCTCCAGTGTCCTCGTCAGTTTTGGTGCACCTACCACGTACTCACAGCTTGGGGCGCGACCCCTACATCCTTGGTGGCGGCCAAGGCGCCCACATCCACCTACATCCATGCTTCAGCAGGAACAATATAACAAAAAAAAAATTGTGGACCAAATGTTTATGGAATTTTGCAGCATGATATAGGCTACAAACGGGTATGATAGGCAAGAATCCTCAAATTTCCATTGTACCATAATGTCTAGCTTAGGAATATTGTTCTGTATCTTCTTATTTGGCACTACACCAACATTTAGCATGACGTCAACGACCACATAACGCCTTCATCACCGGTTAGTGATCTGATCCTGTCTCTTACTACCTGAAAGCACAAATATTAAATTCTATTGTTAAAGATATATTCTTAACATGTCAATAAGAGGGAAAAGCAATATGGCAATTCAATGTCTCATCAATCCTGCTAGTTGGCAACATCCCAGGTGTTGATCAATTTTAAACGTAATCTTTAACTACAAGAACTACAGTACAATTCATCATTTCTTTTTTCTGGGCATGTTTGCCCCTGAATAAGTGATAATACAAGGACAAACTTAAAGTATGCTAATGCGGTATAGTGCCATCAAGCATGGATAATTATCCAAGGACGAACTCATGTTCTGGCCATTTTTTACCCTAAACGATGCATGGAACGATCAATAATAAACAGATTAGAAAAATTGTGCATCTCACCACCACTCTGTCCATGTAGGGCGAGCGCTAGCATTAGTACCATTTATCTAAACTCTGATCACCAGTACATACAATGATTAACACGAATGTTGGTGCAAATAGAACTCACTTGTGGTGAGAAACTGAATAAGTGTTGGCGAAGGGTTGCGGGAGCTCGAAGGGGTTGGTATCACTAAACAAGCTGTTATTCAGTACAACCCCAAGAAAACTTTAGAAATGATGTTTCTGTCCACCCACATAAATAAAGAGATAAATATGTGATCACGCGGCAAGCCTGATAAGCCCCTCTAAACCAATCACAAAAAAGAAAGATCAATGTGTGACTTCTTAGTAATTAACAAACCCGGAGTTATTCTCTTCTGTCCACGGTCCGCCCGCTCCCCACCCGCGTTCAACCTCTCACGCCTCGTCCATCCGCTCCCAGCTTACTCCCTAGCTCCATGGTGCCCATGCTCGCCCATGTGTGCACTGTCAGCTAGCTGGTGGGACCAACTCGTTCGGCTCCGTCCGCTTGGTGCCCGAAGATTAGCACATGGATGCATCCACCGGCAGTACCACCTGCACATCAAAGAACAGTGGATTAGTTAGTACGTCGACAGTGATAGAAAAATATAAAACTCACACAAATGGAATTTGCAGAAATCAACAAACACTAATCTGAATACCGTCTAAATCTCACATAGTGCAGGGGGTGCTCTGAAAGTCTGAATATCATTGTGTTACAGAAACAATGTTCCTCTCTCAGTCTACTGGGTGCTCTTAGACAGGGCCACCTCATTGTCGACCGCTCCTGCATCCCTCACCCTGTAAAACCGGGTCATGGCTTACTCGGAATTCATGAATGCCCGTGCAGCGCCAGCGAAATAGCTAAGGAAATTCTCGCCAACTGCATCGCCTTCCAGCAGATGGTCATTACGAAGGATCGATGTTGCTGCCCCTATTCCACTTTCAATATGATGCATCCAGATTCTTTTTACAATAATTTCTCACATGTTTCAATTGAATAATTTGATTATGCGAACCAATTAATGAACCCGAGACGGATTTTTATTGCTACCTTGAAGTCATACTGTATGTTTCAGTGGTGCTGCTTTTTCTTTAGGCAGCTTCCAGAACGAGTGATAAAGTTTTTTGGGCCTGCGTCGCAAATAGGTTTGGCCAGATGCTCGACGGGTTTTACGACCAACTATAGGAGTGTATTCATCATTTCCATTGGCATGACTGTAATTTGTGAATCAGAAAAAATAGAAAAGCAAACTTTAATGTAAAATATAAAACAAAAGAAAAAAGAATCCAAGTAATTAGATTAGTAAAAATAAATACATTCGATTTGTTTCATCGATACAATAAGCACATCAGTAGGACATTATAATCATGGTATATACTTGCTTCCTTTTTTATGACTAGTAAAATTGCACGTGCAGACGCACGTATCCGATTAATGCACCAAGAATAGGCCGTTTTACAAATAATAATGCGCACAAATACTTCATGGGGTAAATTATCATTTGTCGTAACATGTTTTCATGTAGAAGGGACGATTGTCAACAGTTCTTCGCGCTATTTCATACTTTGTTAAAACACATTATTTGCTTGTTCATAACTTCCATGTTATACTAAATTCTAGTTAGATTCTCAGTACAGAGCCTTCAAAGTCCATCTCTTTGTGTAGGACGTGATAACATTCTCTAGCTGAAGATATTGTTAGAACATGTTCCACAGAATTTGTCTTGTGAGTATTGTTAGAACAACTATGTGACAATAAAGGCAGATAACATACTTGTTCAAGTAAACATCTGCAGTATATCCAAATCATTGTACAAATATGATAAATTATTCATGAGTCATCACATACGGGTGAAGTTTCTTCCAGCCTACAAAGCATACATAGGACAACACCATCAAGTATTCTCAAACTTCTTATGATACCTGTAGTATGACAACACATGTAGTATTAGAACACAAAGGGGAAACGTCCTCTGGGTGGCGGTACACTTGCATATTATGTAGTGAGAATTCATAAAAATGTAAAGAAGGCATATCTCTGCAGAATTCATGAAAACGTCTTTCATTTGGTATCGTAGAACTTTTTTGCTTTATTAATGTCTACAGGTGCACCTCGGATTAAAAAGATCAGAGTGCACAAAAATGACATATCACTGACTAAACGGGTGGCTAAATCCCAAGCTCTCTGTAGAAGTGGAATGTGGAATTTGACCCAGAGTAGCTTTACATTGCAGAGACTATCAGTTAGTAAAGCACACTAAACATAAGTACTAAATGACTTGGGTCCAACAAACACCAACAGCATTTACTTGCTCCAAGAATGATGATAGATGTGAATTATGTGAAAGAACACAGATAACCATGTAAAGTATATTGTCAATACATGAAACATCTTGCATTTTCTTGGAAAAGGACACACGAACTCTTATCATGTCAGGAAACCTTCAACCGACAACAGAAGTTTGTCATAATACAGATTAATCCCAAGAGAAAATATACTAAAGAATAAATTTATCAGCATAACGCAAGGAAAATATTTCCAGACTTGCGTATATAGCAGCATTGAGCATAATAATAAGAAAATGATCCAAAAGTTCAGATGGAGAGAAAAACACAGCGTTCTGGAGTGTAGACACCAAAAAGCATCTCCGGATGAAGTGGTACTTACTTTAGGCTCATTTCTGCAAGACTCAATAGGAGAAAACAGATCTTGCGAATTTCTTCTATATGTGGCCTCTCTACAGATATAGTAAAGGCTTAGAAGGCATACAATGCCAATGATCTTAGGGAGTCCACAGAGTATTGGTAATAGTTTCCCATCAGTCTCAAAATATTGTATTAGAAACAAATAAAGTTCTGTTTGTACTTCGTAACTTGGATGTGCCCAAATATGTGGGTTCAGACAAATTTGTGAAAGAGCATATTTCAATAGAACTTCGTACATACCTGAAATAGCAGATACATTAGTAATATACACAAGTCCAAGCAAGAGAGATATAGAGATCACCAAGTTTGTAAAAAAATTCAACATGTACTTCAGTGCAGAAAGAATCTTAAAATTTAGTAGCTGCGGTGAAACAGATTTGAGAAAGAAACCTAAAATGTATGATGTATCAGAAGAGGAAGAAATACAGAGATACTGCCGACACAATAATTATGTCCTGCAGCAAGCACCGCGGGCATCACTTTGTACCGCCCGTGATGGTTGCCTCAAGCTTGCTCTTGTCAACACTATCAAGTACATAAGACACATTGAACAAAGTCCTATTATTGCTAGCCTGGAAGAAGACAAGAACGCAATATTCAATTCTCTGGTTCGAGTAATTGGCCAAAAGAAGATAACATGATGTTCAGAGGCTAATTCGTACCTCCGCCTTCAAGCCAAAAATCACCTTTGATGAAATACCATCCCTTGCATCCTAAATTCCCAAAGGATGAAAAACTGCAATTATAAGGAATGATGACACAATTCTTAGGGTAGCAGCAATAATGAAACCTTTTTATATGTGGTAAAATAAGTAGTAAGAAAGAACATGTAATGTGCCTCGGCATTTTACAAAGTGTGGTACAATCTCTCTGTTTCATATGACAACAAATCTGTTCAGCTGTAAATATGGAGATGCTTTCAAGACACTCCATTGGCTCAATTTTCTTCAAATGCTTGGCAGTAACCACCCAGGTTTATCCATTCCAACCTTAACCCCACATCCTGCAAGTGAACTACTTTATCAAGACAATGAAGAGTATTTTGAATTATAAGCAGCCATCTAGAGCTTGCGCTATTATAATTCTCTTACTTGAAAATGATCTATGCTTATCTATTTGTAGAAAGGAATTAGAATAGCGTGTTTGATTAAAAATTGCATAGCACATTTTTTTTCCAATTCCGGAGTGTTATTTCTTGCAATCTTGAAAATGCTTCTATTGCACATTAACAACATTGAACAATTCGTCATAAAAACTGCAAAATTCAAAAGAGAACCGTTCGTTTCCAAACAATCCTACACTGAAAAAATGCACTCTGTCGACTTGTTTCCAAACCATACAGGGTAACATGAACATTTCAATTAAAAAGTTACCACACCTGTCTCATTTGAAAATTTATCTCTTGATTCAATACCACCATCGAGGCACCCAAAATTTGTACCGAATACTTTTTAGTACCTACGAATAATGTAAACATAATCTTGCTAGAGAGTTTGAGGGCTTAGTGCGAGATCTCAAATTCCACAATACCTAGCCCTGAACCTAGTAAAGAGGGGACAAACTAGGGCATGGCACACTCAGAACCTCCTCCCTTACACCACACGTACATTTTTAAAGAAACCCATGCATGTGAAATATAGAAGGGACGTGTATGTTTTAAGGGCAGAACTGGCACCAGCAAGTTTGATTCAAGCTTGCTGAAAATGCGGCATGTCTTGCAAATAAACCATTGGGAGACTGGGATTAACCCGTCAATATTGGACGTGCAGAAAATGTTGTTTTGAATACATCACCAAAATATTTACAATGATTAAGCTATGCATCCGAGGCAATAGTTTTTGTCAGTGACACATTTTCAGCACTAAAACAATGGTTATTCCTTCCAACTATGCTTAATCTAGTGCCGATAATAGGTTTAACACATGCAATTTGCAGTCTCAGCAAAATCATCTCATAGCCACCAACACAATAAATATATTACCTCAGTTCAGCTAGCTAGTAATTGTCATTGCTACCATGATATTGCAATGCCTCCTAGTGTTCCCAATAAATATGAGCAGAATAAATCTACAAAGAATATCATAGGAACTTAGAAACCTGAGTGTTGTAGATGGCATGAGTTGTGGGAACATCTTGTGCTGACAGGGTAGTAGATAAGCACGTATATAATGAAAGTACAATCTAGGCATGCATGTGTGTGAAAGCCTCTACAACAGGAAATGCCATCTAATGATTTAGACATGATCTGATTAAAGAAGCAAAGATTCAAAGTTAGCAGTTGATACAAAATGTGCTGAAAAAGAAATTATTTGAGAGAAACTATTCAGCAATGAGCCTGATGCACCTTATTAGATGAAAAGAAACTACATCATATACCCTGGTAAATTTGAGAAGAGAGATATTGCTAAGCTCTGTAGATCTTACCAGAGATTGGAAAGTAATCAATTGCAGTAGCATTGCATAAGAGATAGTGCACCGATCTCTTCAGAAGCTTTCGTTCTTATTTACACCACCAGGATCTAACAATCTGGTCGGTAGCTGGTTTTGCATATGTGATATTTTCTCAATTGTTGAAACACAGCAATCTTGGTTCCTGGTTCAGTAGGTCAGTCTAAATAACCTGGCCGTCAAGTCTCAACCAGTTTGTTTATAATCGTGGGACGATGAAACTTGCAACCTGCGGTTCAGCAAGGATAAAATTTGCTTTTTACTCAAAAAGATCAATTGTTTTTCATCTTCACTATTATAGGAACAATGTTCCGAACTGAGGAGGTGGGGGTGGAGGGATTTGCATTATCATAATCTAAAGTGTACATCGGTGTGGCAGCGGAATAATTGGAAGTCATGGATCTACGATAATACAAATCCACCTTCAGTACAATGTAGTCCACCAGAATGTGGTCCACCGTAGAAAGCCCAAACTTAAGGCAAATCGTCTAAAGGAAAATGAAACTCACCATGGGATGGACGTTCCTCACCATCTGCCGACCTACAGCAAGGGAGGAGTGGGTAGATGGCGGCGTGTTCGTACTTGTGGTGCACCCGACTCGGTGGCGAGCAGTTCCGTCAAGCACG
The DNA here is from genome assembly GCF_002162155.2 of Triticum dicoccoides. Lineage (NCBI taxonomy): Eukaryota > Viridiplantae > Streptophyta > Magnoliopsida > Poales > Poaceae > Triticum > Triticum dicoccoides. The sequence goes on along the minus strand of NC_041389.1, from coordinate 27,408,515 downwards.
GTGATGAATGATACCGACTGCAGGCCAAGACATTGAAGCCCTCATCCACCTGACAACATAACAAATAAAGATTTCAGTTCAGTTTTCGATCTCGACAGGTGAGTATGACACTTGCATTAACACTTGAACAACAACTATTTGTTTAATGTAAGGAAAACACACTTTGCTTCTGTAACCATATCACTGAATACAGTCTACTGAAAGAAAAAAACAAGCAAAAAATACAGTAACTTCACAGCCGTAGCCATAAGAAATGTCACAGCATAACAAAATCTCCTCTTTAAGAAGCTTGTAAACTGTAATACGAATGTGCAACTGAGAGTAAATTAACTAAACGAACTTACCTTTGCCATGAAGGTTATGATAACAGTGGAAGCCAGGAACGGGATGACATTGGCGTGCGTGATGATTAGGTGTAGCCCCTCGACCTCGGCGAGCAGCCTGACAAGCACCCTCTTGCGTCCTAGCAATGGATCCCCACCATCACGTTGCTCTCCGAGATCCTCGCCTCGTCCTCGGCTACGGGAGGCGGCGAAGGGCGCGGCGGGGCGGCTCCCGTGGCGACCTGCAGCGAAGGGCGCGGCTGCGGGAGAGGCGGCGAAGGGCGCGGCGGAGCAGCTCCTGCGGCTAACGGCTGCGCGCCGGCTGCGAGAGAAACGACGGGGCGGCGAAGGGCGCGGGAGGAGGAGGGGGAGGTCGTGCGGTAGAGGAGGGGCTTCCGGGCGAGAGAGGTCGTGCTGTCGTGCGGGTAGCGGTTGTTTTTTTTAACGGCGGGCAGATTAGCCATCGATGGATTGCGGTGGTTTATTGCGTGGTTTGCAGGGTTAAACACAGAAGGATTATGGGCCGTTAGATTTTGACGATGAATGTGTGTGATTGTTTGGATCTGTCCCTCTCTTTCTTTTATAGGGTAGTAGATACAAATACACGCATACTGGAAAATGCAACAACAATAGATAACAAGATTATTTTTAGCTCACCTTCTTCCATTGTTGCTTTATCATCAGTTCATCAAAAGTGAAATTAGCCTATGAAGATAACCATGTATACTGAACACACGAGAAAAACACAAGTTTAATCCATCGGCTTTAGAGATCCTTGACAGATGCCATCAGGTTGAGAAATTTGATGTTATAAATAAGGCATGAAGAGAATTGTCTGTTGGTCAACATTTGCAGGAGTAAGCTGGATCAAGGATGAGTTTTCGCCGTCGGTAAACAGGGACTTCTTCATGTACAAGCTGTAGGAATAAACTTTAGCATTAATTACTGAATAGCATACAAAATTGTCTAATGTACTGCAAACTATAGAGCAAAATCACATTGTTGGAACACCAGTGGCACAAGGCACTTTGTCCAATTTGTGCTCCCAAGGGTAGTTTCCGAACTCTGACACCGCGGCACCATCACCAACTTACACTCGCTTGTCAGCGCAGCTGTGATGGCCCTTGCCGGGGCTCATACCTCCGAGTCATGCCCCTTTTTCCAGAATTTGTCCAAGGTGCCTAGAAAAATAATACTTAACTAGCTATGCCCGCGCGGCGGCACGTCGCGCCTATTGATACATTATGTGAGAAATTTTGTGTATGATGATACTATAATTTATCTATTAATTATTCAACTTTTATCCCTCACTTTATTTTTTATGTTATTTTTATGTTATGGTGTATGTAAAAATTATACTGGTACGAATGATGAAATCCTTCGTAAAGAGTAGCTTTATTTAATGCAAAGAGAATACATATTGATATAGCATGATGATATTTTTATTCTTTGGTACTTCATAGCATCCTTGTTCGACTGCCCGCTAGATTTGTGCCATTAATGAAATGATGTAGAGCTCCATCGATACTTTATGTTGAAATTACATACATGGTAAAATGAAGACACGTGAGTTAATTTTTCGAATGTGTTAAAAATCAGAGCAGCACTTCCTGACCTTTTCACTCGGAAGGGTGCAGAACATAAACTACCTGGCTATCTCAGTCCATGTTTATCTCAGGAAGAGCCAATGTAGAGGCATGAAATGATTACAAATGACATGACAATAAATAACCCCATAGATGTTGTAAATATATGCTTATGCGGAAAAATAATAATTCAGTATATTAAGAAAAGTAAAAGGAGGGAAAGGGTGTCATATTATGATATACTATCACTCCACATACATAACCAAACAAAAATGTGATACTAAGATCAAATAGAATCTACCACCATCAACAACATTTTAGATATCATCATTTTTCGGTCGATTTATCTTATTAGTCCATGAAAACCAGGATTTGTGAATTATATTATCCCATCGTTGACCCTGATTGAACGCTCGATAATTGATACCATGAGTTATATATAACAAATCACCTCATTCCCCTTTTTTGAATGCAGCTGCAAAGGATACTTCCCCTTCTCTCACTATGGAGTCTCGAGGCTTTCTCCATTGTTTCTACATGCAAAGATTGGTGACCACCTTAAATTAAAAAATTGAGGATAGAACCAACAGATCAGTACACAAGTAAATAAGGCAGGCTCCATATCACTAGTAGAAAAAGGGTCAAATGTGAGACACATTAATCCCGGTTTGTAACAGAACCGGCACTAATGTGTCCATTAGTGCCGATTCCAACGGCTAGCCGGGAGGAGCTCTTTAGTACCGGTTCGTGGCAAACCTTTAGCACCGGTTCGTGCCACGAACCGGTACTAACGAGAGTGGTGGCAGGATGTTGTCAGAGTGGGGCCCTTCCAGCACCTTTAGTACCGGTTCGTGGCACGAACCGGTACTAAAGGTCGTCCTATATAAATCCTTCGTCCACCCGCACTCTGTTCTTCCCCCTTTCCCCTCTCCCTCTCCTCTGTTCTTCCCTTCTTCCTCTCGAGTTCATCACAAAATTTGCCCCAAATTTGTCAAGATTTGCAGGCCCTCATCCATTCAAATGATCACCAAGGTTAGCAACTTTGTCCTTTCATCTCTCATTGCTAGATTAGCTCTTGTATTGGTTTATGTAGTGATTAATTGTGGGTTTTAGTAATTTGGAAGGAATTATATGTGGTAGTATTTGATTTATATGCAATCTGAGGTCAAAATAACACTTAGTTTGCATATGTAGGTGTGGTTTACTTAGTGCCTTCTAAATCTCCGTCGTAACCACCGTCGATCGCCCGCACCGTCCCGTCGCCGGCACCACCTTGTGGTGAGCCTCTTGTTCATGAAATTTTATATAAAAAATTGATGTTTGTGTGATTTGGATATATAGTTACTCGTATAATAATTATCTTACCCGTACGTTGTTTGTTATACATAGTGTCATGGTTTTGATATCCGTCCCTGTCGGCCCTCGTCCTTGTTATGATTCGGATGTGGTATATTCTCTTTTAAAACTATTTGTTGCATTTCGTGTTTATGACAAATTATGCCCATCAAGTTGACATAGATATTTTTATCTAGGAGGTATGTGAACCGGAAATTCCAACCGACCCTATTGTCGAGAGGTTAAATTTAGTTAAAAGAGAAAACGAGTACTTGAAAGAAAAATTGAAAAGAATTGAGGGGGAGAAGATGGAATTGGAGTTGCATGTTGCCGATGTCATCGATGATCACAAGATCAAGATGGAGAAAATGCGCTTGAAGATTAGAAAGATTAGAAAATATGCCATCGATAGTGAGGCTTAGTATCATTATGTTGTTGGATCAATTGTTACCTTAGTTGCAATCTTGATCACATTTTTTGTTGCATTTAAATGCTTTAGCTAGAGAGTTATTTGTTTGTTGCATTTAAGTGTTGTATGAACTTTATGTATGAACTTGTATTAATTTGGTCTATTCGGTGTTGTGTAATGAAGATGAGCCGGCAATGGATGTACGATGACCGATGCTCTCCCCAGTTCGTTGAGGGTGTGCATACTTTTCTGCTTGCGGCTGAGGCAAACAAGCGGGCGGATGGTTTTATGCCTTGTCCATGTGCTGGCTGTAAGAATGGTCGCAATTACTCTACGTCAAGAACCATTCACGTCCACCTGTTTGAGTCCGATTTCATGCCCCACTATAATGTTTGGACCAAGCACGGAGAAAGAGGGGTTATGATGGAAGACAATGAAGAAGAAGAGGACGACAACAGCTATCCTGGCTATGGGTTCCCTAAATACGATGATACAACAATGGGGGAAGAAGCTGAGCCGGCAATGCGGGAAGAAGCTGAAGAAGAGGCATCAGATGAGCCTGTTGATGATCTAGGTCGGGCCATTGCCGATGCAAAGAGAAACTGCGCAAGTGATTTGGAGAAGAAGAAGTTGCAGCGCATATTAGAGGATCACAAAAAATTGTTGTACCCGAATTGCGTAGGTGACAAGAAAAAGCTGGGCACCACACTGGAATTGCTGCAATGGAAGGCAGAGAATGGTGTATCTGACAAGGGATTTGGAAAGTTGCTGGTAATGATAAAGGATATGCTTCCAAAGGACAACGAATTGCCCGAGAGTACGTACTAAGCAAAGAAGGCTGTCTGCCCTCTAGGGTTAGAGGTGCAGAAGATACATGCATGCCCTAATGATTGCATCCTCTACTGCGGTGAGTACGAGGATTTGAACGCTTGCCCGGTATGTGGTGCATTGTGCTATAAGATCAGCCGCGATGAGCATGGTGATGTCGAGGGCGAGCGCCCCAGGAAGAAGATTCCTGCCAAGGTGATGTGGTATTCTCCTATAATACCACGGTTGAAACGTTTGTTCCAAAACAAAGAGCATGCCAAGGCGATGCGATGGCACAGAGAAGAGCGTAAGAAAGACGGAAAGTTGAGAGTACCCGCTGACGGGTCGCAGTGGAGAAAAATCGAAAGAAAGTACGGGAAGGAGTTTACAGATGACGCAAGGAGCGTATGGTTTGGTCTAAGCGCAGATGGCATTAATCCTTTTGGGGAGCAAAGCAGCAACCATAGCACCTGGCCTGTGACTCTATGTTTGTATAACCTTCCTCCTTGGTTGTGCATGAAGCGGAAGTTCATTATGATGCCAGTGCTCATCCAAGGCCCTAAGCAACCTGGCAACGACATTGATGTGTACCTAAGGCCATTAGTTGAAGAACTCTTACAACTGTGGAATGGAACAGGTGTACGTGCGTGGGATGAGCACATGGGGGAAGAATTTGACCTAAAGGAGTTGCTGTTCGTGACCATCAATGATTGGCCTGCTCTCAGTAACCTTTCAGGACAGACAAACAAGGGATACCGCGGATGCACGCACTGTTTGGATGATATCGACAGTATATATTTGAATAGTTGTAAGAAGAATGTGTACCTGGGACATCGTCGATTTCTTCCGAGCAGGCATCCCGTAAGAAAGAAAGGCAAGCATTTCAAAGGTGAGGCGGATCACTGGACGAAGCCTCGCCACCGTACTGGTGGTGATGTACATGATATGGTCAAGGATTTGAAGGTGATATTTGGAAAGGGTCCTGGCGGACAACCTGTTCCAAAGGACGCTGACGGACGCGCACCCATGTGGAAGAAGAAATCTATATTTTGGGACCTGCCATATTGGAAAGACCTAGAGGTCCGCTCCGCAATCGACATGATGCACGTGATGAAGAATCTTTGCGTGACCCTGCTTGGCTTCTTGGGCGTGTATGGGAAGACAAAAGATACACCTGAGGCACGGGAGGACCAGCAACGTATGCACGGAGAAGACGGCATAAATCAGGGTCATGCAAGCTACGCTCTTACCAAAGAAGAGAAGGAAATCTTCTTTGAATGCCTGCTCAGTATTAAGGTACCGTCTGGCTTCTCGTCGAATATAAAGGGAATAATAAACATGGCAGAGAAAAAGTTCCAGAACCTAAAGTCTCATGACTGCCACGTGATTATGACGCAACTGCTTCCGGTTGCATTAAGGGGGCTTCTACCAGAAAACGTTCGATTAGCCATTGTGAAGCTATGTGCATTTCTCAATGCAATCTCTCAGAAGGTAATCGATCCAGAAATCATACCAAGGTTACAGAATGATTTGGTGCAATGTCTTGTCAGTTTCGAGTTGGTGTTCCCACTATCCTTCTTCAATATCATGACGCACGTCCTAGTTCACCTATGCGAAGAGATTAACGTTTTGGGTCCTGTATTTCTACACAATATGTTCCCCTTTGAGAGGTTCATGGGAGTCTTAAAGAAATATGTTCATAACCGTGCTAGGCCAGAAGGAAGCATCTCCAAGGGCCATCAAAATGAGTAGGTCATTGCGATTTGTATTGACTTTATTCCTGACCTTAAGCCGATTGGTGTTCCTGAATCGCGGCATAAGGGCAGACTGGATGGAAAAGGCACGCTAGGAGGAGAACAAATAATATGTATGGACGGACATTCTCTCACTGAAGCACACTACACAGTTCTACAGAATTCCGCCTTGGTGGCTCCGTATATGGATGAACACAAGAATTTGCTACGCTCCAAACACCCGGAGAGGTCTGATGACTGGATTACACGTGAACAAACCAGGAGTTTTGCCAGCTGGTTGCAGACACGTACCATGCATGACACCTCTATTGAAGATGACTTGTACTTGTTGTCCCAGTTACCATCTTCGAATATAATGACTTTCAAAGGGTACGAGATAAATGGTAATACATTTTACACGATCGCCCAAGATAAGAAGAGCACCAACCAAAACAGTGGTGTCCGCTTTGATGCAGGAACCAAGACGGGAAAGGAAACATATTATGGTTATATACAGGACATATGGGAACTTGACTATCGACGTGGTTTAAAGGTCCCTTTGTTTCGGTGCAAATGGGTCAATATGACACGAGGCGGGGTAACGGAAGACCCGCAGTATGAAATGACAACAGTGGATCTCAACAATCTTGCGTATGCAGACGAACCATTCGTCCTAGCCAATGATGTGGCACAGGTTTTCTATGTGAAGGACATGTCTACCAAGCCAAGAAAAAGAAAAGATAAGGAAGCGAATGCATCGTACGATGAGCCAAAGCGGCACATAGTTCTTTCTGGGAAGAGAAACATCGTGGGAGTGGATGACAAGACAGACAAGTTAGAAGATTATGAAAAGTTTGATGAAATTGCTCCATTCACAGTGAATATTGACCCGAGCATCCCGTTAAATTATGAAGATTTTCCATGGTTACAGCGCAAACGGACACACGCGAAGAAAAAGTTTCACACCCAAAGATCTGGGATGTGATCGGCTTCACTAGCTATCATCACTTTCTTCTGTGTTTCGCACCCAGAGGGGAATCTCTGTAATAGTTAGGATAGTTATGTGTTTTGGCATTTGAAACGCGAAAAAATTTTATGTGCAAACAAATTCACACTAATTTTAAATAATTCAAAATTTAAACTATTCAAATTTGAAAACTACGGGCACTAACAGAAAGTTTGTAATTTTTTGTACCTAAAGAGGCTGTGTCAGCCTCCGGTCAGGCTATGGCCCCACCATCACCATTTAGTGACGGTTCGTACCACGAACCAGTACTAATGATGTTGTGTCAGGTAAGGCTGGGGCCCCACGAGCACCTTTAGTACCGGTTCATGGATGAACCAGACGTAAGTTGTTTTTTAGTCCCATCTCACGAAGTGAGAGGGACTAGGAGCGGTTTATAAGCCCTGAGTGCAGAGACGATGAAGAAGAGGATCAATGCTCATGTTGCTTAGCTTCAAGCCTTCAGAAATACGGTAGACTGCACGGAGCTATGCGCAGTGCAGTTTACACTATTCCAAAAGGCTTGAAGCAAATTAACGAGCATTGCACCTCTTTTTTATTTTTAATAACTTATTACAACTCCGGACTTCTTCTGTTATGGCAAAAACTAATTGCATGTCGACATTTCTTTTTTTTAAGTTATAATTCCAGACTTTGACCATCAAGTTTTGCAGAAAAGAAAAAATAGCAGAAAAGAAAGAAAAACTATAGCTGAAAAGAAAAAACTATATAAAAAACTACTCAAAAATAAATAGAAGAAAATAAATATAGCAGAAAAGAAAAAACTACTCAGAAATAAATAGAAGAAAAAATAAAGCAGAAAAGAAAAAATATATATTTGCTATTTTTCAATCGTTTACAAAATGACCGTGAAATTGAAAATCACTACAAAATGAACTCTAAAAATGTTGAATTTTGGCAAACTAGATGAAAAACTACTCACAAATAAATAGAAGAAAATAAATATAACAGAAAAGAAAAAACTATACAAAAAACTACGCAAAAATAAATAGAAGAAAATAAAGCAGAAAAGAAAAAATGTTGAATTTTGGCAAACTAGATGAAAAACTACTCACAAATAAATAGAAGAAAATAAATATAACAGAAAGAAAAAACTATACAAAAAACTACGCAAAAATAAATAGAAGAAAATAAAGCAAAAAAGAAAAAACTATAAAAAAAATTGGGGCGCTGCCCTGTGGGCCTGATAGGCCACAGGTGTGTAATTACAGGCCTTAAAGGCCCAGCAGACTCACAGGGCAGCGCGCAGAGTTTAGGCCCACAAGCCTGCTATACAGAGGAGTTCGAAATGGTAGCCCCTGCTGGGTTTATAAACCAGTGCGGCTGCCCTTTGCCCGGCGAGGTGGGACTAAACTTTGGGGTGGCAGCGCGAGGCCTTTAGTACCGGTTGGAGCCATCAACCGGTACTAAAGCGGGGGCCTTTAGTACCGGTTGGTGCCACCACCCGGTACTAAAGGGGGTCGCTTCCCGCCGCTTGGGCTGGCCAAAACTGGCCTTTAGTACCGGTTGATGGCACAAACCGGTACTAAAGGCCCCTCCTATATAAACAACACTTGCGAAAATTTCATTCTCCCTCTGTTTCTTCCTCTGTTTCCGTCGTCTCCGTCGCCGTCGCCGCCCCCGTCCCCGTCGCCGCCCTCGTCTCCGTCGCCGCCCCGGGCCCGTCCCCGTCGCGCCGTCCCCGCGTCGCCGCCCCGCTGTGAGCTCTCCCCCTCTAACCCCTCTCCCTCGCCCCCGGCGGCTACCATGGGCGCCGCCCCTCCCCAAGCCCATACACACGCACACAAGCATGATGAACACACACACACACACACATATGTACAAATTAATGCATGTATATATTAGTATATACGTATTTTGTATGTTTAATTAGTTTAGATTATTTAGATTATTATTTTTTCACTATTATATATGTATGAATGCATGTTAGATGGATATAATTAGTGTTTAATTAGTATGGAAATATTTTATATAATGTTGTTTTTCAGTTTTTTAATGGATATGTATAGAAGTTGTGTTTTCTATTTTTAGTGTTAGATGCTTAATTAGTATGAAATAGTATATAGATTTTTGAAATAGTAGAAATGTTAGAAATTTTAGTTATCAAAATCCAATCATTAAAAAAATGTTACTTTTTGCGGGCATATAGCTAGTATTTGTTCTCGATGATGCCCGGCCCGCATCCTCGCTGTCGACCCGTCCGCGACGACGTCCAGCCGACCCATGTCCGGGACTGGGCTCCGCCGGGCTGGCACTGGGAGGTGCTGCCTGGAGGGGCGCGCCGCTTGATGAGGAACCCGGCCCCGGGTCTCGTCGTCGACCCTGATCTCGTTTGGTGGCGTTCGCATGGGCCAGTTTCGGTGCGGAGGGACCCGGCCCCGCCGGAGGTGGTACGTCGCCGTGTCAGGGAGGAGGACGAGCATGTCCATCGCTACATGGTTGCGTTAGAGGGTGGCAGGTTCTCCAATACCTGGCAGTATCTTCGGGGATCTCACTTCAGCTATGATCCTGTGAGGGTTCCTTCTCTTTGGGTATCCACCGCCCGCGCCGCAGGAACCGCGAGTGTCCTAGATTCTTCTGTAGTATTCGATCTTTAATTAGCTAGCCAGTGATGTACTATTCAATATTATATATTATTCAAGACGATGTATTCGAGATTATATCTATTATTCTAGACGAAGTATTCGAGATTATATCTATTATTCGAGACGATGTAATTTGAATACTAAATTGTTTTATATTTCTTTTGGATTAGTTAAATAAAAGCTATGGCAGACAATACCGACAGAGAGGGAGAATAGACCATGTTCGATATGATACGCGGGCCAGATGATGATCAGAATGAAGAAGATTATGACGGCTCCGAATTTCTAAACAACACCGGAGAGGGTGATATGATATTCGATCGCGACGACCGAATTGATGAAGTCATGAACTACGATTATGACGATGACGAAGAACATGTTGATCTTGAAACAACAAAGACCGACGAGGTATATATATTTATATAAGCAGGTATCTGGTGATCATCACATGTTTTAAATGACTTGAAGATATATTAACGAATCGATCTTTGTTCTTTCAGCCATCCGGATCGAGCAAATCTTCAGGCAAAAGGATGAAACGAGGCCCGAACAAAAAGTTGAAGGAGGGCGTAAAGTACAATATCGAGGCAGTCATACCTAATGGCAAACTATTAGCGCCTAAGAAGATTGCGGACAAGTTCGTTCGTCAGTGCGGAGTTCTTGTGAAGGACCAACTCCCGATCTCCCTTCAAAAATGGAGAGAGCCAGCAAAAGACAAAAGACAAAAAGGCAAAGAGGACGCTGCTCCACGTCCAGATGTTACTTTTGTCGACAAGAATCAAAAAGATCTGCTTTGGGATACTCTCATGGAACATTTCACCCTACCAGATCATTTCACAGAAGCAGATGTGCAGAAAGTCAAGGACGCTGCTCTTAGGAAGATGGCGGTTGCATTCAAGAACCACAAGAATCGTGAATGGGACAAGTACGTCAAGGGAGGAAGGAAGACTCCAGTATTCGAGGGAACACTAGAGAACCAACATGCTCATATGGACGATTTCATGAAATTCAAGGATTCGGAATTAGCTAAAGAACGGTCGAGAATAAACAAGAAGAATGCCGAAAAAAAGGATAAATTCCATAAGCTGGGGCCAGGTGGCTATGCGGTGGCAATGCCTAAGTGGGATAAGTCTGAGAAAGAGATGGAGGATGCAAGTGTCACTTCGGTTACTAAGAGCTGGCCCCCCAGGTGCAGGACTTGGTTCTATGCGCATGGGGGGGAGTTGGACCCGAAGACAGGCAATGTTTTGACGAAGGCAAGTCTGAAGGGAGCCGACGATGCGATACTTGTTGCAATAGAAGAGGCACGATCGGGGGTGTTCCAGCCCAACAGAGAGAATGACGAGCTTACGCGTGCCCTGGGAAATCCTGAACACCGAGGAAGAACACGAGGCATGGGCGCTATTCCGTGGTATGAGGGGTTTTCAGACTGGAACACCGACTACAGAACCCGTGCGAGAAAGAAGATTGCGAAGGAGAAGAAGAGGAAGATGGAGGAGGAGCAGAGGAAGCGGGACTATGTACGCCTTCAAGGCCTAGAAGCAAGTCAAGCGGAATTGGTAGTCAAATTCCAGCGACAGCAGGAGCAGATCGACTCACTTACCCAGCAAAGGGGGTCTCAGCAGCTGCAGCTTCTAGCGGATGATCCAGCATTGGATAGCACCGCCCCATCCATGCCGAGAAGCAGCGCGGGTTCCGCCCCGGACGATGCAATGTTGGGTAGATACCCCGTGAATGACATCACGGAGAACACTAACTGCGAGCTATACGTCAAAATAGCGAACATATCCATAAAGGTGGCGGACGCCGTTGCTTTTACAAATCCCCCCGAGGCAACCTTCCATTGCAACCTGATTCCAGCGGGCTATGCTCGTGTCTTGGTTGATGAGGTGGTGGACCCACCATATTCGGAGCTACAGCTTGACATTCCTGGAGATGACGACGAGCGCTTTCTTGGAGAGGCCAAACATCGTATCATCCTATGGAAAAAGGATTGCATCATCTTTCAAAGGCCACCGACACCACGTCAGCCGACTCCTCGTCGAAGTCCGCCACCGAGTGAGCAGTCTCCCGCTCCTGCAAGTCCACCAAGTCCGGCAAAGTGTCAGGCCACTCCTCCTCCTCCAAGTCCGCCACAGCGTCAGACGTCCACTCCTCCTCCAAGTCCGGCACAACCTCAGGCCACTCCTCCTTCAAGTCCGGCACAGCTTCAGGCGGCCACTCCTCCTCGTCCAACTAAGCCCCGTCAGCCATCTCCGCCGCCTCAGCAATCGCAGAAGAGACACCCCGCAGCTATGGTGTGTAGCGGTACGAGTCGAGGTAGTACAGGAAGTACAGGCGGAGGCAAGCGATATAAATATGGTCCAAGCCTCACGCCTCTTCCGCGGAGGGCTTATGACAGGTCCAAGGAGGAAATCGCAGCCATATCGAAGGCCGAGGTGGAAGCCCATTTTGCATCGAAACCGCCACCGCCGTCAAGGGAGAAAGTGCCTGAGGAAATGATTGACCACTTCATTCGTATGGCTCAACCACCATCTTCCAAGCCTGTTGACACAGACTATGAGCGCCACATCAGGAAGTTAAATCGAGCACATCTACGTAAGGAGGCGAGCGTGGGATCGAGCAAACAAGAAGCAACTGTCAAAAAATGCGGGAAAACCATTCCTCAGCTGGGAGAACAGGCGGCGCAATCGATCCCCTCGCTTGTTGTGCCAACAACACGTGACAGTACGCGCGCCCAATATTATTATGGGCAAACAGTTTACGTTCCTGAGGTGGGCAATGTGGTAATAACGGAGGAGCATATAATGCAAGCTGAAGTTCTCAAAATCACTGTTGGACAACTCCTCGAGATCGAGCCCATGCCTGTGCTTAGAGAGGATGAAATAAAACGGAAATATGTCCGGGGCCAACCTTTGGTCGAGCCAGACAAGGTCAAGAACCTCCCAACGAGAATGTATGAATTGCATCAATGATACATGAACATTACCAAGATTTCAGATCGATTGTCCCTCATGGTGAATGTCAAGGAGGATCATTACTTCCATGAGAAAGCTCTGTCCGTTGAGTATTCTGAACTGTTTCAGTTATACAATCAAGACGCACTCGACAAATCTATCGTCAGTTGCTATTGTCTGTAAGTGATTTCTTTCTGTAATTTAAGTCTCAAGCTAGTTGTAGTGATCCTTTTGATCAATCATTACCTGTAATTATCCTCACTATATTCTTTTATGTGGTATTATGCAGGATGAAGATGTATGAAATGAGAAAAGCTGGACGCTATGGCATTGGGTTCATTGACCCAAACACCGTTAATGAATACACATGGCGGATAAATCGACATCATCAAAAGGACGTAGAGGACAACATGCTAGAGTTCTTGAAGCGCCTCAAATACAATGAAGATATACTACTTCCTTACAACTTCTAGTGAGTCACACTGTATTGTACTACAAATTCTCTGTTTTTGCCTACTAGCTAGCTACATGTTTTTGCTTACATATGCCCGCTTAATTAAGACATGCAAACGTGTGTGCATGCAGATTTCACTGGGTCTTGTGTATCATTAAAGTTGATGACGGAACAGTTGAAATACTGGACTCACTACTCAAAGTTAAAACTGACTATAACATCTTGTTTGGGATAGTCAACAGGTAATTTCAATCATTATTAACTATATATCTCGGCCTATTTAGTTCGTCATTTCATGATATGAACTATTTAATAACCCCTTTATTCATTTTCTTTGTCGGCGGGCAGGGCTTGGGCAAGGTTCATCAGCGTCACGGATGGCGAATGGAAAAAAAAGCTTCAATGGTTTCGACCCAAGGTAAGTAATTAAGTAGTACTAGCTAGCTAGCTAGCTGCCATCTCTTTAATTATCATGCTTGATTAATTATTATCTGATCAAATTCCATTCTTGTAAAGGCCCTGAAGCAGGCGCAGGGGACTGATCTGTGTGCATTCTGCGTTTGCGAGAACATTCGCATGATGGCGTCCGAAAGGAGCAAATCTCAAAGACAGGAATGGGTACGCTTGTCAGAACACTATTCATAATTTTTACATCATTATTGATATCTAGTCACACAACTAATACACATGCATATTGATCTCCTTCTTAACAGTTCAGAGAGGTGCGGGAGAAGCTCCTAGAAACGGAGCGCGTAGAAGCACTTCAAGAGGAAATAGCGGGATTTTTGCTCGACCAGGTCATAAATCCGAAGGGAGAATACTATTACCCGCTACCGCCCCCATGAAAACCACTTCCAATTGTCATCGTGCTCCGAAGGCACCAATTAGGCTAATGCCACTGGCTCCGAAGGCAACATGCATATGTAGGAGAAATTGTATATAGCTAGCTATACATTTGTGTATGTGTGAATTAATTAATATGGTGGTTTGTGAGACATTGATGATATATATATGCATGATTGGTTCTACTAGAAATTCTATTTATTTATTTATATATATATATAACGTGTACAATGTGTAGTATCGTAAAATACCAGCAAACGAAAAAGAATTAAAATGGAAACACAAAATTAAATGAAAAAGAAATCATAAAACTAAAAAAAAAACCAAACCTTATAGTACCGGTTGGTATTACCAACCGGTACTAAAGGGCTCCAGCCCTCCCGGAGCTGGCTCGTGCCACGTGTTGGAAATATACCCTAGAGGCAATAATAAAAGCATTATTATTATATTTCCTTGTTCATGATAATTGTCTTTTATTCATGCTATAATTGTATTATCCGAAAATCGTAATACACGTGTGAATACATAGACCATAGCATGTCCCTAGTGAGCCTCTAGTTGACTAGCTCGTTGATCAACAGATAGTCATGGTTTCCTGACTATGGACATTAGATGTCATTGACAACGGGATCACATCATTAGGAGAATGATGTGATGGACAAGACCCAATCTTAAGCATAGCACAAGATCATGTAGTTCGTTTTGCTAGAGCTTTTTCAATGTCAAGTATCTCTTTCTTAGACCATGAGATCGTGTAACTCCCGGATACCGTAAGAGTGCTTTGGGTGTACCAAACGTCACAATGTAATCGGGTGACTATAAAGATGCACTACAGGTATCTCCGAAAGTGTCTGTTGGGTTGACACGGATCGAGACTAGGATTTGTCACTCCGTATGACGGAGAGGTATCTCTGGGCCCACTCGGTAATGCATCATCATAATGAGCTCAAAGTGACCAAGTGTTTGGTCACGGGATCATGCATTACGGTACGAGTAAAGTGACATGCCGGTAACAAGACTGAACGAGGTATTGGGATACCGACGATCGAGTCTTGGGCATGTAACGTACCGATTGACAAAGGGAATTGTATACGGGGTTTGATCGAATCCTCAAGATCGTGGTTCATCCGATGACATCATCGAGGAGCATGTGGGAGCCAACATGGGTATCCAGATCCCGCTGTTGGTTATTGCCCGAGAGCCGTCTCGGTCATGTCTACGTGTCTCCCGAACCCGTAGGGTCTACACACTTAAGGTTCGGTGACGCTAGGGTTGTATGAATATGAGTATGCAGCATACCGAATGTTGTTCGGAGTCTTGGATGAGATCCCGGACATCACGAGGAGCTCCGGAATGGTCCGGAGGTAAAGATTTATATATAGGAAGTCTTATTTTGGTCGCCGGAAAAGTTTCGCACTTTATCGGTATTGTACCGGGAGTGCCGAAAGGGGTCCGGGGGTCCACCGGGGGGGTCCACCTGCCTCGGGGGGGCACATGGGCTGTAGGGGTGCGCCTTGGCCTATGTGGGCCAAGGGCACCAGCCCCAACAGGCCCATGCGCCAAGAAGACTTGGAGAGGGGAGAGTCCTAAAAGGGGAAGGCACCTCCTAGGTGCCTTGGGGAGGATGGACTCCTCCCCCCCTCTTGGCCGCACCCCTTCCTTGGAGGAAGGGGCAAGGCTGCGCCCCCCTCCCTCTCCCTTGCCCTTATGTAAAGGGAGGGGAGGGAGGGGCAGCCGCACCCATAAGCCCTGGCGCCTCCCTCCTTCCTGCAACACCTCCTCCTCCCGTAGTTGCTTAGCGAAGCCCTGCCGGAGTTCTGCTGCATCCACCACCACGCCGTCGTGCTGCTGGATCTTCATCAACCTCTCCTTCCCCCTTGCTGGATCAAGAAGGAGGAGACGTCATCCGCTCCGTACGTGTGTTGAACGCGAAGGTGCTGTCCGTTCGGCACTAGGTCATCGGTGATCTGAATCACGGCGAGTACGACTCCATCAACCCGTTCCATTGAACGCTTCCGCACGCGATCTACAAGTGGTATGTAGATGCAATCACTCTCCCATGACTCGTTGCTAGATGAACTCATAGATGAATCTTGGTGAAATCATAGGAAAAATTTTAATTTTCTGCAACGTTCCCCAACACCACGTGGTTGCCCTTTACTACCGGTTCGTGTTGAACCGGTACTAAAGGGGGGGCTTTAGTGCCCACACTTTAGTGCCGGTTATGGTACCGGCACTAAAGGGCCTTACGAACCGGTGCTATTGCCCGGTTCTGCACTAGTGTATGTGAAGTAAATTTGCAAAATCAATGTTATGACAAAAGATAACCAGTGGAAAAGGACAATATTATCCATTGTTTGTGAAAATGAGGATAGAACAAACAGATCAGTGGACAATTAAATAAGGCAGGCTCCAACATATGTGAAGTAAATTAGCCAAATTAATCTTATGACAAAAGACATTCAGTATAAAGGGACAAACACTAACGATTTGATTGTGGTTGCACTTTGATGTAAACAATCTAGTGTTCTGTAGACATGAAAAGAAAATGACCAGTCGCCCTCAATTAAACAAGACGAAGCATAATAATTCGGTACTTCAAAGTCTACTTTCTAACACTGCATATAATAAGGGTATAGTAATTAAAGCAATGTACGAACTACCTTGCCTCATATATAATATAAGTATAGCAACTAATTATTCTTGCTAATGATTTTCTAAAATAGAAAACCCAAATGTGAACTAAGCATCATAACAAAACAAAAGCAAATTGGCAAAAAAAATAGTATAAATCATTCCTTGCTTCATTGTGTGTCTCAATCCCATAATTCCTGCATGGATCAAGTTACCCTAATATGTGAGCAAGGATCAAGCTCAGCTATTTGGTACCAAGGTAACATAAAAGGCAAGCTTTGAATAAAAATTATTAGAAATGATAATAGTAAAATAATAAATGAAGTATCATTTTTTTGTTTAAGAACCCAATTAATGTACAATCCAAGTATATGTAGTCGCTAAGTGTTTCAGTTAATATTTTGTCAAAATGAAAACCCAATGGGAAAGTAGACATACATAAACTTCGTATAGTCGCTTAGTATTTCACCCAATATTTTGCCAAAATGGAAAACCAAATATCTTCCCTTGAAATAGGCAGTTCCATGCACTGCTCTGTATACATGAGCCAATATCGATGAAAATAAGTAATGACCTGCAGTTTGCCATGGTTGGGCTATATTGAGAAAAAGGATACTTTGATGGCGACTACTGGGTGCCGGTGCGCCGGCCGAAAGTTTCGGCCGGTCAGCCCCCAACCGCCCGATACCTGCGTCCACAGTCGCTCGATTGGATCCCACATCGTCTCTTTCCTTTCCCTCGCCCATCAAAGCTTCGCCGCAGAAAACAAAAACAATAGCGCCGTTTGCTCGCATCGGGCAACACCCCCCCCCCCCACCCCCCACCTGCTGACAGATCGAAGTTCCCCGCCGGCTTGCCTCGCCGCCGTCGTCTCCGGTCGTCTTTTTTGAGCT
>NC_041389.1:27371206-27390578 GCF_002162155.2 Triticum dicoccoides | reverse complement strand
CATTGTGCAGCACGCGTCCGTCCCCCTCACAGTCGGCAGTAGCCTCCCGTGCGCCGCTCGCCGGTGTTGCCCAGCCTGCCCCTCCCCTTCCCGTCCCCTCCCCCTCACCCACCAGCAAAATCGATGGTGATGATGCCATGGCTCATCGTGGTAGCAAAAACAACAATGGTTCCAGCAAACCCAAAAACACCCGTAGTACCAAAAAATGGAGCCGGTTCTAGCAAATCAAAACGCTAGTTGTAGCAAAATGCAATAATTTGGCGTTGATTTCCAGCAAAAACTTAGAAATTGTATGGTAGCAAAAAAGGAACATAGTTCCAGCAAAACACATTGCCGGTTGTAGCAAACCAAAAAAATGGTGCCAGCAAAATAGTCTGGGAAAACATGATGTCCCTGCCGACGGTCTCAATCAAATATGTCACCAATCCAGCAAAAAACTTGCCGGTTGTAGCAAAAAAAAAAAAGCCGGTGCCAACAAAATCAAATGGACTGGTTCTCCGATTGGAAAAAAGAATGACCTGAGCATATGAGAACTTAGTAGCCGATGAAGCAAAAAATGCACCGGTTCCAACAAAATAATGCATTGGTTCCAGCAAAAGTCAAATGATGATTCCAGCAAAAGAAACCGTTACAGCTCAAAAAGGAAAAAGGTACCAGCAAAAATATTGTTGGGTTCCAGCAAACCAGATCGCGGGTTGTAGCAATTTTGCTCGCCAAGCCCCCATTGCAAGGTGGGGAAAGAACGCCGGTTCCAGCAATTTTTTTTGCTGCTTCCAGCAAAATGAATCACTGGTTCCAGCATCGTGGGATCGTGCTCGCCTGCCTTATGCCCGTGGTAGCACTTGTCGTCGTGGGTCGCAACACGCCACAACAGCGGTTCCAGCTCCTCTGTGGCCGGTTGCAGCACGCCGCACCGGGGCACAGTGTAGGTAAACATCGATTCCAGCTCGTCGGGGCGCCGTTGTAGCATCTCGTGGCGCGCAGTGCAGGGTGCCGTTGCAGCTCGCTGGGCGCCGCTGTAGAATCACGCTCGCCGGATTCTCTCGCCAGGAGACAGATTCGTTGCCTTAGCTCGCCTGAGGAGCGGAGAGGAGGGGGAAAAGCTCAGCGGAGGAGTTACGCCGGCGGGGGAGATGGAAGAGGAGGAGAAAGAGAAGCGTCTTGTGGAAGAAGGAGAAAGGAAAGAGTGGTCAACAGCGGTGGGGAAAGGATAAGACGAGGCTGAGCGGTCACGTGATGTGCAAGTGGGCTTAGTAGCCAGCATGTGTGAGCGATCGAGCGGTGCGACCGGTACCGGCCCAAGCTTCGGCCGGCGCACCGTTCTCAAACGTTTCCCTACTTTGATTATGCAACATGCAGTATGTCAAGGTAAGACTACACTCACAAAATTGCCACATCAATACTGTAGAAAATTTGTTTCAAAAAATACTGTAGAAAACAAAATTTACCATGTGATTGTAGCTCAGCTGAAAATTCACCAAGCTGCACCAAATAGAAAACTAAGCTAACTGTAGTAGAGACTCGCCATCATTTTTGCTTTCCACTTGAAATTAAAGTAACACATTTGCTAGGCAGATAAAAGATCACAAAATAACTCAGAAAGTTTAATCATGCAGATGAGCACCATGTATCAGATCACGTACCTCGCAAAGCTTGTCTGGCAGATGGCTGCATGAGGACGGCGCTAGGAGGCGAACCGGAGCTCGGCGGTCAGGCGGAAAGGGCAGGGAGGAGGTGAGGCAAGACCGCCCATGGTGGAGAACCTTTTATAGTCACCTACGGCGGTGAAGCGGTGGAACTGAATTGACAGGATCCTTCTCGAGAGAGCAAGAGAATAAGCGGCCATGCATCCAAAGATTACCAGAAACAGCAAGCACATGCACGTGGCCTTGTCAAAAGCATCCCACGGTATAGCATGCATGCAGCCCAATAGAAACAACCTGCAGGCCGACAAACCGAAAAGTTTGACCAGAAACAAATCGCAGGAAAATCGCTAGACTCACCCCAAGACGTACATGGTCACGTCCCCCACTAATTGACGTGTCAGCCTTCGATTGGCCCGAGTTTTACTGATTGGAAAAAGTCAAAAAAACCCGATAAAAGAAACCTGGCTAGGTTTAGTATATTTAGAATTAACCTCCAATGAAAATAATAATACAGCATGTTAGGATGGATAGCTATATGACTATATTAAAAATTACTCTAATGTGACACAATGGTTTGAGTAGCTAGATATTGTGGGTCATCTATTTAATTTCAGGTCTTACTTCCTGCTTACTGCACGAACTTCCTCGATGGGAAGCATCACAGTCGTCCGCATACAGGTTCACCACCTGAACTTACACGCACAAGAGATGACCTGATGCCCGATGTAGCCACATGCATAGCAGAACCACGGCAAGCGCTCGTACTGAATTTTAAGCCCCACCCTTGTTCTCTTTTCCTTGATCCTTGCTATCATCGCAACTGAAGTTTCCGGCGCCCTGTATATACAGGAAAAGCAACCCGTACACGAACAAAGTTCCGTAACTACTCTCCCATCATGTAGTTCAATTTGGAGGATTGTTCTCATGTCCTTGCATAGAGCACATACCACCACATCTGTTCTCCAATTCATCGAGACATCAAGAATGTGTACCCATATCCACAGCCAAAGTGCACAAATTAAAGTACTTATTACCTCCCAAAAACGTGAATGTCAGATCCTCTTTGTCCTTAACCTCCAAGCATCTTCTAGCTCATCAAACAGAGTAAGTGGTGTTGGTTTCTTCAGAGAGTACATGAGCATATAAGAAATTCAATTCAGAATGGTCCACGGCTTCACCTGTTCATGGATCACTCCTTCCTCCAGATCGATTTTCAGCGAGTGCTTCCTCTTCCACTATGATGAGCAGCCGACAGTCTGCCCCTACGGGGCCCGCCGTAGAAGATGTCGATGGCAACGGGGACCTGACCGACATCACCTCCATCATCCCGGACACAACGTAGCCTGATTGTTGAGCACCTTCATGGTGGGTATCCTCACGGCCCCTTGGACCCGCAACATCTTCTCCTTGCATCCTGTCGCTAGATCGTAGCAAACTGCACACACACACACACACACAAATCAGATCAGATGCGGAGATAACCAAACCAAAAGAAGTGGAGGAGTCAGATCTCGGGGTTGAGAGAGGGGGTGGCCATGAGTCAACCTGCACAAATGGAGGCAGCCATGAGTCATCCTCAGAGCTGCATCGTCCGTCCACGCGCTGAACATAGGGAGCAGCGTCTCCATGGCCTTCCTTGTTGTGCACAAGTAGAGATGAGTCGGGCCTGCACACAACAACACGCACGCACACATCAAATCGAGAAGAAGAAGAAGAAGAAGCGAAGGGGATGCACTCACACATCAAATGCTCTTCTTGGAGGGGATCCTGCTGGCTTGACCTGCGTTTGGAAGGAGGGGCTAGGGTTTCGGGCAGCGGTTGAGGTCGGATGCGGCGGCTAGGTCCTCTGCTGCTCGCTGCGGCCCAACCATGGTGGCTGCTCGCTGCAGGCCAACCATGGTGGCGGCGTGAAACGGGGCTCCTCTGCAGCGACCGGAGAGGAGACAAAATGGGGGAAGAAGAACACAGTTTCTCGGCTGCCCGCGCGGGCGGGGCGAGCGCATGGCGACCGGTGCAGGTGAGGTGAGCGGGCGCCGGCGTGAAGGGGAGGCGGTGGGCGGGTCGAGGCAGGGATGGGTGGCGCAGGGGACGGCAGGTATGGGCGGCGGGGCTGTCCGGCGGTGTGGGTGTGTTGTGCAGGGGTCGGCTGGTGTGGCGGCAGCTGCGACTCGAGACGGGAGAGGTAGGGCTAGCGAGGGATTGACAGAGGGAGTCAAAAAACCTACGAAAAAAACCAAGGTGGGAAGGAGGACGAAAAAAACCGAATGAAAATGGTGGGACGAAATAAAACTCGGAACGCGACCTACCAACTGAGACATTAGGAGTAGAGATGACCCATGGCACCACTTGCGTAAGTTTTTATGGCTATTCTTAAATTTCTTGTTTCATGATATGTTTATATCCCAATTGCATAGTTTTGACATTAATTTTTATCATCTTTCTGGACTAACCTATTAATTCAGTGTCAACTGCCAGTTGTTATTTTTTGTCTGTTTTTGAAATTTGAAGAAAAAGGTCAAAGCCCAAAAAAATCAAATAAAAATATGACGCAAGTTTTCAAGCCAAAAGAGCCACTAGGCCAAAATCCTACCTTGAGGGGGCCAATTAAGAGCCCACACGGTCAAGGGCTGAGGCGTCTGGGGTCCTCGGACCTCATCTCCCCCACCTCTCGGCACCCCTACCTCTATATACGCTCAAAAACACTTAACATGTTTTTGCCTTAATGTTTCAGTCTTCACCATTTTCTGATCCGAGACCATTTTTGTTTTAGCCCTTTTCCAGCACCCTGTCGGAGGGGGAGATCGATCTTCATCAACCTCCATCATCCCATGCTCCTCCTATGATGATGTAGAAGTAATCCATTGTGTTCTATCTCCCTTGATTATGTGAGTTTCCGATAATCATTGTGATAATGGGCTTTGTTAATATAGTTGAAATATGCAAGTTAACTCTTCAATATGTTTGTGGTGAATTTAATCTTGCTCGCGCTATGAGTTTCTTTACGTTAGATTGAATCTTTTGGGGATCAATGAGATCATGATATGTAGAATAATTTCTGAAGATGCCCGTAGTGACAATGGGGTGATTATGGCTTAAAGATTATAATCATACATATCATGAGGTGATTGTTATGTATAATCCGATTGTCTGTTAGTGACGTTGGGACTGCCCTATGGATCAATATCAGAAAGACAAACTTGGAGGTGTGCCTAGCCATACATATCCCTAATATTTGACTCCATCGCAACAAGCAAACGCTTCAGCAACCGGTGCATTTGGGAGAGCACCATATGTTTTTTTTGACAAAGAGAATATATTAATATCATGGAGATACCAATCACACCCGGCCTCTGCACCAACGCAATGTCGTAAAGACATTAAGAATGCACATAGCCAAAAGACAACAAGAAGAAGCTCGCAACAGTGATCAATTCCTCATAGCTGCAACACGAACCACCAGTTAGGCAACACCCGAAGTTCTAATTCTCCAAAAGCAACGCCTCCAAGAAGGAAACAGTGCAAAAGCACCGTCATCGCCCGATCCTAGATCTTAGATTTTCATCCTGGAGAAGATCCGCGCTCTCAAAATAATGCCTTCAACAAGGTCACTGTCAGGCACAACCAATTAAGGCAGTCATTGGACTTTCACCCTGAAAGCTAAGACTCTGTACTCCGCCTGTGCTGTCACACCCACTTGTTGATGCCACTGCCACGAGTCACGAATCACCAAGCAAAGTCCTCATCGTCGAAACTCACTTTTCCCCCTTCGTCACTCGCTCGGCTCCTGCGAGCTGACGGGCGAACCAGCGCTGCCCCCTTCCTCTGCCCCTTCCCTTCCTCCCTCCCCCCTCGCCGCCACCGGCCAGAGGGCGCGATCGGTCGAAGCCCGGCGGCGGGAGTCCTTCCTCCTCCCTCGGTAGGTGGTCGCGCGGGACACGCCCACTGGGTGAGGAGCCATGTGTTGGGGAACGTAGCAGAAATTGAAAATTTTCCTACGTGTCACCAAGATCTATCTATGGAGAGACCAGCAACGAGTAGAAGGAGAGTGCATCTACATACCCTTGTAGATCGCTAAGCGGAAGCGTTCAAGAGAACGGGGTTGAAGGAGTCGTACTCGTCGTGATCCAAATCACCGGAGATCCTAGTGCCGAACGGACGGCACCTCCGCGTTCAACACACGTACAGCCCGGTGACGTCTCCCATGCCTTGATCCAGCAAGGAGAGAGGGAGAGGTTGAGGAAGACTCCATCCAGCAGCAGCACGACGGCGTGGTGGTGGTGGAGGAGCGTGGCAATCCTGCAGGGCTTCGCCAAGCACCGCGGGAGAGGAGGAGTACTTGGGAGAGGGGGAGGGCTGCGCCAGAACTTGTGTGAAGCTCCCATGCGCCTCCCCACTATATATAGGGGTGGAGGGGCTGGTTTCTTGCCCTCCAAGTCCATTGGGGCATTGGCAAAGGTGGGAGGAAAGAAATCCCATCATTTCCTTCCACACCGATTGTTATTCCCCCTTTTTAGGGATCTTGATCTTATCCCTTCGGGATATGATCTTATTCCTTCTAAGGGGGGATCTTGGTGCGCCTTGACCAGGGGTGTGGGGCCTTGCCCCCACTACCCACGTTCATGTGGGTCTCCCATGCAGGTGGGCCCCACTCTGGAACCTTCTAGAACCTTCCCGGTACAATACCGAAAAATCCCGAACATTTTCCGGTGGCCAAAATAGGACTTCCCATATATAAATCTTTACCTCCGGACCATTCCGGAACTCCTCGTGACGTCCGGGATCTCATCCGGGACTCCGAACAACATTCGGTAACCACATACAAACTTCCTTTATAACCCTAGCGTCATCGAACCTTAAGTGTGTAGACCCTACGGGTTCGGGAGACATGTAGACATGACCGAGACGTTCTCCGGTCAATAACCAACAGCGGGATCTGGATACCCATGATGGCTCCCACATGTTCCACGATGATCTCATCGGATGAACCACGATGTCAAGGACTTAATCAATCCCGTATTCAATTCCCTTTGTCTATCGGTATGTTACTTGCCCGAGATTCGATCGTCGGTATCCAATACATTGTTCAATCTTGTTACCGGCAAGTCACTTTACTCGTTCCGTAACAAATCATCCCGTGATCAACTCCTTGGTCACATTGCGCATATGATGATGTCCTACCGAGTGGGCCCAGAGATACCTCTCCGTTTACACGGAGTGACAAATCCCAGTCTCGATCCGCATAAAACAATAGATACTTTCGGAGATACCTGTAGTGCACCTTTATAGTCACCCAGTTACGTTGTGACGTTTGATACACCCAAAGCACTCCTACGGTATCCAGGAGTTACACGCTCTCATGGTCGAAGGAAGAGATACTTGACATTGGCAAAGCTCTAGCAAATGAACTACACGATCTTTTGTGCTAGTCTTAGGATTGGGTCTTGTCCATCACATCATTCTCCTAATGATGTGATCCCGTTATCAACGACATCCAATGTCCATAGCCAGGAAACCATGACTATCTGTTGATCACAACGAGCTAGTCAACTAGAGGCTCACTAGGAACATATTGTGGTCTACGTATTCACACGTGTATTACGATTTCCGGATAATACAGTTATAGCATGAATAAAAGACAATTATCATGAACAAGGAAATATAATAATAATACTTTTATTATTGCCTCTAGGGCATATTTCCAACACCATGTTGGTGCAGGGCATGGCGGCGCGGCGGCTGCACGGCGGCGGGGATGAGTGTGCTCCGCAAGCCCTTTAGTCGGGTCTGCTGGGGTTCACCCTCCTTAGATCTGACGCGGCGGATGCCATGGTGGCACGAGGCAGCCTCCCTTCCAGTGGGTGCGTGCGTGCCACCTGGTGGTGGTGGGCTGCGGGGGTGGTGCCCGATCTGGTGGTCTTGCTTCAGCTCATGACACGGGATAACCTAGATCTGGCGGCCGCCATGGCAGGCGGCGCGGGCTATGGATGGCTTGGGCTGTGGTCGGCGGCTTCTTCCTTGCCGCTGGGCGAAGGTAGCAGCGGTGTGGTGGCGGTGCGGACCGGGGTCGCTCCGGGCAGCTTGGTGGTGGCGTCCGGGGTGGCTGTCTGGTGGCGCGGGTGCGTGCCTGGCGACTTCGATGTCTGGAGCTCGTCGGGCGGCGTGGGTTGGGCAGTGGCCCGGTGTGGCTGCTGCTCCGATCGTGGGTGGCTCCACGTCGGCTTGGCAAGTCGGCTACGGCGGCGGCTGGCATGCCCTAGCGTCGGCTCGTCCGTAGGCCTCTTGTATTGGCCTTCAAGCTGTCTCCTCGTCCTCTCCCAACTATGGCCCATCGTTAGTCTCGCGCTAGGGCAGCAGGGCCAAGCTCGTCTCCCGGTCGGCGGTAGGACCGTGCCCGTCTCGCGCCTGGCAGCAAGACCGAGCCCGTCTCGCGCTTGGCAGCAGGGCCGCGCCCGTCTCGTGCCCGATGCGGCAGGACGAGTCGATGGAGGCTAGTTTTCCACAGGGTCCGCTCATCTTTTTGGTTGGGGTAGCGGAGGGTATCGAGTGAGGTGTTGTCGAGGTCTTGGATGGTGGGGCGGCAGCCCTGATGGTGGTAGCGTGGTGCTCTTAGGTAGAGCACGTCGCTCGGTGTTGCCCGGCGGCCATGGCCGTGTGGGCGGCGTGGTAGCCGGGGCGAAAATCTGCTCTATCTTCGGACGGACCAGCGGCGGCGTTGCTCGTTCCCTTCTTGAAGGCATCGTCGCAGCTCTCATTGCCCGTCGTGTGACTCCTGGGGAAACTCTGATCCTTGGATCGGCGGCGCTCCGGTGTCGTAACCTTCCTGAAGGCACGGTCTTGGAGCTCACGGTTCGTCGTATGTGGCTTCATTTCTTCGCGGTGGTGTGGTCACTGTTGGAGTCCCCGGTTGCTCTTGTAGTGCTTGGGGTCATGTTGCTGCGCTCAGCGCCTATGTATCCTGCCTTGGGTGTATACGTGAGTGGTGATGGCGTGCGATTGTACCGGGTTGTTGTGGGACGTTGCTTTATATAAAGCGGGCGGAAGCCTTTTTGGGTAAGTCCTCATCGCCAAGCAAAGTCCCCATATGTTCTTCTAGCCCTTGCTGCAATAAAACTGCCCCTAGCAAATCTAGTTACCATTCTTGTGGCTCCGCAAAAAGTGTTTTGGTCGAAGGCATCATCCACGTTCACTTTTAGAACACTAACAGGAGGAGGGCACAAGTTACACACATTATCAGATGCATATTTGTGAACCACAACCTTTGCCTCTATAAAAAGGTCATTGGCTATATCCTGAGCCCATTTGCAATCGGAACAAACTTTTTTTTTACATAATCAACTTTATTCCTCAAATGACAGTCATATCGTTTACAATATAGGGAAGAATAAAATCAGGGATATCGGAATCCGAAAATTCAGACAAGTGTGTTTTAAAAGAATGTTTAGGCAGACTACCAGCTACCTGATTGACTTCTCGGCAGCAGTAAACATAGCTGAGGCAACCATGCTATCAGACTA
Organism: Triticum dicoccoides; assembly: GCF_002162155.2. NCBI lineage: Eukaryota > Viridiplantae > Streptophyta > Magnoliopsida > Poales > Poaceae > Triticum > Triticum dicoccoides. The sequence goes on along the minus strand of NC_041389.1, from coordinate 27,381,418 downwards.
AATAACAACCAATAGGAACAAACTATCCAGAGTCATCAGAACAAACTTTCCAGGAAACAATCGATATAAAGCAATCTACTTACCGGGAACATCCTGAGGAGCTAAGATACCTTCAAGGTCTCCGATTATTGAACTTGTCTAGAAATGATCTGTCAGGCAGCATTCCAGAAAGCGTTGGCAGTTTGGAGCTCTTGGAGTCCCTTGACCTCTCATGGAATGAACTTTCAGCCAGGTGTATCCCTACCACCATTTCAAAATTGAAGTTACTCGGCATGTTAAATCTCTCCAACAATCTTATAAGGGGTGTCATACCCACTGGAAGTCAGATGCAGACATTTGCAGATCAATCAATTTATGGCAACAATCTGGGGCTTTTCTGGCTTCCCGTTGAGCACAGCTGTGTTCGAATGAAGTAACTGAAGACCACCAAGAACTTGGAGATCATTGGCATCGTTTTCGGTTCTTGGTCCTGGTTTGGAGCTCTGTCTTTAACTCAGGCCATGGAGGTTTTCCTTCCTCCGATTTCTTTATAAGTAAGGCAGTAAGTGAGCTTCTCAATTCTCATATCCTCAGGTGTAATGTTAATTTTTTTTTCTGTACAAGCTAAATAATTTCGAACTTTTCAGTATCTGTAGCAGCTTCAGAATTTCTGGAATTACTTCCTTCCTTTGGTGAGGGAACTTGTACAGCATCAGTTTTGAAAAAAAGAAAGTTTCTGAGCATCCAATGCTGAGGCCGTAGACTCTTTTTACATCTTCACGATTAGCAAATCTGCAGATAAAAAGGTAACTTAGCATCTACTCCCTCCGTGCCTAAATATAGTTTAGCCTACCAAAATGTCTTATATTTTGGTACAGAGGTACTGGTAGATTTTATCCATTTCCCTTCCAATGGGTGCGTGCGTGCCACCTGGTGGTGGTGGGCTGCGGGAACGAGGCAGGGTCAGGGGATTTGGGTGAGAGGCGGAGCGGAGCTGCGCCTGGATGCGGAGGAGGGAAACCTGGTAGGCGAGACGGCTACCAGTACCAGGAGATACAGCAGCGTAACTCGGCGCCCGCGGGAGCAGCAGCAGACAGCGGCAACGCGGGCCGCCGGAGGAGCGGCGGCACCGGGCGGCGCGGGAGTGAGTTTAGGACGAAAAGAGACCAGACCTGACCGCTGCTTGCGCCTCGGTGGACCTCGGTGGACCTGCCTAGACCAGCCCGCTTCCTCCAGCACGTGAATGGACAGGCCCACTTAGGGCTTAGGTGCAATGTTTCCACCGATCTTGGAAGGTTTTAGAACCTTTTCCAAAAAAAGAGAAAACCTTTTCCTGATATTTCTCCTGCAATTGCTTTTACCGGTTTTACTTTTTTAATTTTTTATTTCCATTCCATTCTGATTTTATTTTATTTCTTTACTTTATTTTCTAAATTTTTAAATCCGTGAACTTTTTTGGAAACTCAGGAACAATTGTTAAATTAGAAAACACTTTTCACATTTTTTTAGTTCATGAACATTTATCAAATTCATAAACCTTTTGATTTCATCAACATTCTTTTGAATTTGCAAATATGTTTTGAATTAATTTGCATATATTTTTTGAATTCACAATTGTTTCAAATTCATGAAAGTTTTTCTAATTCATGAACATGTTTAAAATTTTCAAACATGTTTCGAATCCACGAACTTTTTTTGTATTTTCCAAGATATTTTCAAATTCATGATATTTGTTTTAAAATTAGCGAACATTTCTTGAATTAGCGAACATTTTTTGGATTAGTGAACATATTTTGAATTCACAATCTTTTTAGTTCAAAAACATTTTCTGGAATTTTCTATTTTGGAATTCGTGATTTTTTTTAATTCATGAACAATTTTTTAATTAATTAAAATGTTTGTAGTTCATGTTTTGAATTTTGGAATATTTTTTAAAATTATAAATATCTTTTTATTCGTGAAAATTTTTAAATTCATAATATTTATTAAAATCTACATTTAAAATTTAGAGTGTTTAAAAATAAAACTGACCAAAATAGAAAAACTACAAGAAAGAGAACCAAAAATTGCAAATGGTGCACGGTCATCCAAAAAAATTCTACAACACACAAAAAATGTTTTTTAAAACACACACACACACACACACACACACACACACACATGTATTAGTATATTATGTATCTGCAAATCATGTGAACGAAGAAACACATGATTACCCTGTTGCTCCACATAGCATAATGAAATACGAAAGGCGTAATGTATGCACTATAAAAATGTATTGACAAGTTGTAACCCGTTTGAAATTCATATCATTATCACTCAGTCATGTACATCATATTGAGGTTTCCTAAGAGTTTGGACCGTCTTTTGCATTCCATTTTTATCCGTAAATTCCAATTTTTATCCCATATTTTGACATTTTTTTTACAGGGATTGCATGATTTAACGAATTTTCATCCGTTTTACTCCCTCCGTTCCTAAATATAAGTCTTTTTAGATATTCCCCTATGGACTACATGCGGACCAAAATAAGTGAATCTACACTCTAAAATATGTCTATATACATAGGTTGTAGTGAAATCTCTACAAAAAATATATTTAGGAATGGAGGGAGTACCACTTTTAAAGAAAGTTGTGCCACATTTTACCCTTCTTAATTTTTAGCGTGTTCTATCATGCGGGTCTCAGTTGTCACATAACAATTGATGTGCCACATCGATGATTTTCCTATGCAGCTAGTTTCCTCCTCGCACCCACCCGACAAGTTCAGCCTCCAGTACGGCTCCACGTGTTAGTTGGCTAGGCGCATCATAGCTTATAGCCCCTAAGGAGGAGTACGTGAGGAGTGTCTGTTTCATGAAATTTCACACTTGTGGTCGAATGTGGCGATTGACCAGCATCAACTTTTGTAGGGAAATTTGAGTAATTTTTGTTTGGATTCTTAGTATAAGACGGTCATACGAAAGCAAAGACCAACACTTGCCTTAATGAGATGATATGGGCTTGGCCAACAGGCTAGATTGATCAATCGTAAGGGCCTGGTCGATGGCTATGTAAAGGCTGGATAGTTCAACTGCAAATGGCCATTTACAAAATTACATGTACCTACTGCTTATGTTAGGGGTTAGATTTTCGTTGGTGGCGACGGCGATGACTTGGCTTCTGAGGAAGCGGCAACAGCCGTTTTCACTTGAATTGAAGCCTCCGAACCGGAGTCAGAATCAACTGGGTGTAACAGCTAGGATCCGCTTAACAAGACATGATAAAAACAATTAAAACAGGTATAATGTGGTACAATTATTGTTAAATGGGTAAACCGGATGAAATTTCTTAAATGGGGTAATTCATGTACAAATGCCTAAATAGGAGGTAAAAATAGAATTTAGTCATTCTTATTGTATATAAAAGACCTCTCTAAATCAGATGTTCTCTTTATGAATTGAGAAAAAAGGAATGTTACGAATACAGAGAAAATGCAATACTATCTTTAAGGAGTAAAAGCAATTAAATAAATTTGTAGTTTTATGAAGCAAAGAACAATGCACTGTCGTTCCAAATCATTTGAACTTATAGGTTTATCCTAAGTCAATCTTCTTTGTGTTTGATTGAGTCTATAGAAAAAAATATACCAACATATACAACACTAAATTAGTTGCATTGGCTTCATAATATATAAAGTTGGTCAAACTTATTGTGTTTCTACATAGGTTATGAGACATCTATAACTTCCTTCTGAATGTGATGATTTTCTTAGTATATTTTTTTTACCTTTTTGGTAAAAAATATATATGTTACATAGCTCTCTCCAATGAGTGAAAAATGGCAAAACTGGCCCTTAACCCATATCAGGAAGCTCAGCCACAAATGTCTCCTCCCATAAAATTTAATTAGATCTGACTAGTTTTCTCAACAGCCTACACTTTGGCATTCAGGTAATACATATAAACGCTACTGTCAATGACGTTTAGCCCAGCCCACGGGTCCAGCCAACCCGATTGACCGGCTCATGTAAATTGCAGGATCCGATTTCTTATAACTCTTTCGTACATAATTTGTTTGGTTTATAAGGTGCAAATCTTTTCTGCGGTTTTATATAAATACTCTTATTGAGTCCGACCTAATGGACATTTTTCTTTGTTTCAATAACAACTATGACATAAACCAAATTCTTCAAAATAGTTGTTTTTTTGTTCAAATTTAGTGCGTCAAATATGTATATATGGCTACAATTATTAGACTTAAAGTATACATAGGGTTGGATATTTTAGCCGAACACGTGTTAGCCAGACCTACTATATAAACACAATGCGGAGTAGTCAAAATAGATTAGACACTAGATTACCAAAGAGACGTTTCGGATGCCCGGGTGTCTGGCCGGCCTGGGCGCGATGGTCGAGATACGTCTGATGACCTTTTGTCATCGATCTGTGCTATGTCGATTATATATATATAGAGGAAGGAGCGTCCATAGTCATGTCCTAGTAGACGTAGCTGATGTCTTTGTTTTCAATTCGTATAATATTCAAATGCTAGGACAACTAAAGGGGCTCGAGACACTTTTTATACTTGCTAAGAAAAATATAAGACCCTTGAACAAAAGAAACGAACGGAGCAATCATACACACGTGCTCTGGACAATTGCCACGCGTATATTTCAGTTCATTTTGGTTCCAGAAGGAAAGGTAATACCAGTATAATTCTGCACGATGGAGACATCTTATCTTATCTTTTATTAATATTATCTTTGGGTTTGACCCGTACACGGCAACGACCAGCGTTGTGGACGTGCGTGCAGCGGGTGGTTCTCTCTTCTAGTTCTAGCTATGCTTAATTCCTGATATAAAGTAGATCATCAACTTGTCTGGTGTTGTTCATATCATGCGCTCACTTTTCTCTTACTTCTTCTATCTATCTCTTCTATTTTATCTGAGAAATCTCTGCTAGATATATACTAGTGCATGCACCACATCTTCCTCCCTATCTCTCTTCGTCTCGACCAACAACCATTTCATTGAAATTTGCATCCACCAAGTTGCTAAGTGACTCTTGATGTATATATATGTTGCTGTCATAGAATATATACATCCCTTCTGTTTCTCAAAAATAAAAAGGTACATCTCCCTTGTTTACTTGTGCTCAGGACACCTACAAAAACATTTTCCAGTATTTAAAGAAATCTCGTATTTAAAATGGCGAAGACCTACAAGGTCAACCATGCGTTTTTTTAGGACAACAGCACCATCTAAAAAAAGGTGGTATTAGAATCCAATGAGAAAATATCTCTTCCTTTTCCAGAAAGTATAGATGTTGCGTGCGTACATAAAAACATATATGTCATGAGGCCTGTATATATAACTTGTGGGAATGCTATTTTTTTTACACGATGCTACTCTTTTCTTAGTAGGGTTTCCCTTTTGGTAGAAAATTCTATGCTAAATAGTTCGCCCCCATGACGAATAAAGTTTCCTGCTTGATCTACTACGCAATCAATGTTTAAAGTCATTACCAATAACTCCTCTTTAGTTTTTTCCCAACAAGTTCCTCCAATTCCATAAGAACCTTTTTTTTAACATGGGCATTGTTATATATCTTGCCCGTTAGCAATGTTTTCCTTTTCTCAATGTGGAAAAGCTTCAAGAACAACGAAAACTCTTTCATAGCGTGCACGATATGTAGCAAGAAGGAATCAGTTGTTTTGTATTGCTTTGAGGTTCAAATGCTATGTTTCCAACTCATTGCATTCCTCTAAATTAGTTTCACAATAGAAACTATTTCTCTATATTATAGGGTTTCTTGCCCTTTTCTACACTCCTTGCACTTTTAGTGGTCCCCATAATTCTTAATACTATGCAATATATGACAGGTGGTGAAGGCAACTATCGACCGATCCGTCATCAAGATGCTGTCTCGAACACCGCTTCATGTTTGGGGTGAAAACTATTGTCTGATCTTTATTGATCGAGTTTAGGAGCAACGAACTTGCGTCATTACCTTGTTGAAGGAGTTTTCTACTTCCTATATTGTGTTGTTCTTTGTTGTCTGGTCTCGGCAACCAGGATGAAAATCTTTGTCTAGGCCGTCCCAGGTCGGACACATCGGCAATGGCACGAAGGCGTCTATCCCTCTTGAAAGTGCTAGCTACGGAAGAAGTGGACTTAGTGGTAGGTGTTAATTTCATATCTTGTAAATGTTCTGCTGTGGTTGCCTTTGTTCTGTATTTGCTTAATAATAAATAAGAATGGATGTGTACATCGCAATGATGTAGAGCTGTAGCTTTTAACCTCCTTTAAAAAAATGGGGGAAGTATTTTACAAGTTGACATACTTGTAGGCATAAATTCCATTTGACTGTTGATTTCTTTTAAAGTTTGGTTCAATAATTTCATTTTTCTATTCACAAATGTCCAATGTTTTCACTCAAATTCCATATATAAATGGCACACAGTTAATTTAATTTATTGTTTACTGATCTTCCACTGAATTCACTAAAATTTCACATGTTTAAGAAACATTCCACATAATTCAAACAAAATCAATAATGCTGAAGCATGCCAACAATCATTCTAAAAGGTTCTTACAACTTACTCTTCATTCATTCCTGTTTCAGAAATGCTCTACAAACATATCACGCCATGTTGTAAAAAAGATTTCAGATATATTGAACCATGTTTCACTAGAAGCCATCAAATTCCAGAGACACTTCACACAAAAATAGAAGCAAGTGAAATAGATAGTGAAGATTTCAAACAAGAGTACGCATTTTACCACTCCTCAAACAATTAGAATGCACGCCACTCCCGTCATTTTTTTTTTTTTGCGGATGCACTCCCGTCATTATTGACCTGCCATAGCACGAATTTATGTAGGCACGCAGGATAAGAAACTGGCTACCAAATGGATATTTTTCTTGTGTATACATGACGCATGCGCACCCACAGGAAGCTAGCTAGAGACAGATGCATGCCGCAACTACGGGCTTTCAGAACACACACGTACGTTACGTAGCCTCGGAAGAAAAAGGAAGTTGTGGAGAGTGCAGGGTGACCATCGCGCATGTGTACACTAGCGGTGGTGCGGGTTGACATTTTGTCCACGCACCGCCATCCCTACTGTAGTTGACATCACTACAGGACTAAACTGAATGGGGTACACCGTACACGCCACACACCTGCATGCCAGAGGTCAAAGGTCAAGATTTCCTATAAAGATAGCATACTATGGCTAGAGGCCGGGGTCCTCCTGTGAATTGCTAGTGCGCTCCAAAAAGAAAGTCAAAAGAGCCTTCATTGCGCTTTCATGGGCAAAGCTTTCTCGTTGCTCTCATCACAAAGCACGTCACGTAGATGGATGGATAACTTGATGTGTCATCACGGTGGTTGTCTTCTCCGAAAAAATCAAATAAGATACTTACTAGTATAGCCGGTGAAGTATTTCTAGGGGAAGACCCTAAAGAAAAGGTATTTCTAGCTAGGGGAGAACTTTGGCATCTTGCAAAGAGCAAGCATTGGGACGTACCATGGCACATGTGATGCGGATGTCTCTTGCTAGCTTGGAATTGCTTGTACGCAGGCATACTATTCTCCTAGCTGTCCGGCAAAACCGATGGTCGAGGAGTTCCTCTCCTGCAAAATGCACATGGTGGCAGCTGGACGGCATATCCATACCTTCTTGCATGGTCCACCCCATCCCTTTTTTTTTCTTGCATATCTCAAATTTGATTATCTTTATTAAAAATGCCACGATTAGGAATTTTTCTGTCACATATTTTTTATTTTTGAAAAAACAAGCTCTGGTGATAGATCACTTTATATTATAAAGTCAATGGGCCGAACAAGGATATATAGTGTTGAAGAAATCCTCAAAAGCTGATAAAAACACACGACAAAACACAACAAAGATGCGAAAAACGCACACGGGTGCATTAGCATACGCTGCCAGTGTCGCCGAGGAGAAACGTAGGAGATTCACCGGCACGCCCGATAGTCACCCACACTCAATGACGACGTCCCCGACAAGGTTACGTCGCCATGCGCCGCCACTGTCGTGCCTGCCCACGCAGACGAAGATTTTCACCCAGAGTATTGAAGGGAAAGGAGAAGACCAAGGCGGCGCCCCAAGGGGATTCCGACACCCACATGCATCACCACCGCCGGCGTCAAAACACAAAGCTTTCGCTCAGGCCCTCCATCCACGGCGCCGCAGGAACCGCCCACAGACCCATCTTGACGTGGGCCCACCACGACGCCGCAGGAACCGCCCACGGACCCATCTTGACGTGGGCCCACCACGACTGGCGGATAATTCAGATCCAGGTCAGGGTTAGTCCTACACCGCCGGCGACAACTTTGCCACGATCAGGGTTAGTCCCGCCATGAGGATCGCTGCCCCGAGATTCATGCATTTTCCTTTCTTTTTGCTAAAAGTGAAAAAAAAACTTGATTAGAAAACTTCCCCACCATAGAGTATTTCCTAATTGTTGTTGTGCTTAACTAATTTCCTGTAGTGCTTGACGAATGCCAAACACAAGTGATATGTTCTTTTTGTAGCAATTGTTTTCCTAGAATAGCATATGTACCCACCAATCCACCGATGAGGAACTAGGCCATAGATAGGTCGATGAGAAGGACGCTGCTTCATATCGAACGCAAAAGACTTTCCATGGAGTTACTTTTGCGGCTTGCTTATCTTCGAAGGATGGAAATAAGCTCGTTCCGCTGGTGATTTCTTTTTTTTAGAAAAGGAGAAGGAACCCCGTCCGCCGCATCTGGACGATGCTCGTTCCGCCGGTGATGGTGAGTGCAACACATGTACTCCAGTTGGAGAGAGCCCTGATGATGGCGATCCCGTAGGCCAATCCACGTGTCAAGAACACGTCCTGCCAGATGGGTTAAGGAACCCAGTATATTAGCTTTCCCAAGACCACGATCAAGAGTAAATCACAAGCACAAAGCACACGCTTAGCTTTGAATAATGCCTCTACTTTTGGCTCCACTAGGGAGCTTTTTCGGTCGGAGCCCTTGACCAAGGACGCAGACTAACCTACCCATGATTAATTAGCTGGGTTGCACGCATGTCTTGTACTACTACTTTAACTTAATCAACCTTGCTTTTTGTCCTCTTGTAGAAAATTTGTGGAGCACAGTATGTTTCTTAGCGCCGAGGCTATATGTGTGGGCTATCCAGCCATATACTCCCTCCGTTTCAAATTAGTTGACCTCCATTTGTGTAGATACGGATGTATTTAAACACTAAACAAGTATATATACATTTGTATTTAGACAAATGAAAGTCAAGTAATTTGGAACGGAGGGAATATATCTTTGCTGCAAGTAGTTTCATCCTTGTGAACTAAGCAACTTGATGTGTTTACTCCGTGAAGAAGTGCAAAGCTAATGTGTGTGGAAATTCAAACCCGTGCTTCCCGGTCGAAATGGTTGTCCACTTATCCTCGTAATGTAAAATGGATAATTTCGAATGAAAAGTAGACGTGTAAATGTCTCAGTTCTTTTGTCTGCTTATTATAACATCAGTGGAGATTAAGAACATGAGTTTGTGTGCCATATGTAGAAGGGTAAAAAGCTAAAAGAAAGTTATAACTATAGATCGAGCAGCAAATTTTGCCCAGCACGTTTCTCTATGAAGAATTGCATGCAGATACAAGGCATACAAAAGTATATGTGTAATACTCCCTCCGTTTCAAATTACTTGACTTTCATTTGTCTAGATACGAATGTATCTATACTTGTTTAGTGTCTAGATACATCCCTATCTACACAAATGGAGGTCAATTCATTTGGAACGGAGGGCGTATGTTTTGGATTATTTTATCATTTTATACTTTTATACATCTATTGTCTATATATCCTAATTTCACCTCTCCTAACTTATTTGTCGCTATAGATAGCATTGTGCCATGCCATCTACGAAAAACGGGTCATCTTCTAGAACACCGCGACATGCAAGGCCACATTATATTTGCGGAGCATTGACCCCCCCCCCCCCAATAGTATCGCGACGCCGCCGCACAGGGTGAGGCACATGTCACCGACTACCCCTGCATGCCCGTTTGCAATTATGTCGGTGTACTATCTATTTCACCCCTTCTAACCTATCTTTGGCTATAGATAGCATTGCTTCATGACATACACGGAAAAGAATCATTTCCACTACATTAATACGCACTATTTTTTGCTTGCTGTTGGAAATACCACGACATGGGAGATCACACCATGGA
>NC_041389.1:27369081-27370891 GCF_002162155.2 Triticum dicoccoides | reverse complement strand
GGGTGGGGCACATGTCACTGACTACCCCTGCATGCCCGTTTGCAATTACGTCAGCGTACTATCTATTTCACCCCTCCTAACCTATCTTTGGCTATAGATAGCATTGTTCCGTGACATACACGGAAAAGAATAATTTCCACAACATTAATACACACTAATTTTTGTCTGCTGTTAGAAATAACCACAACATGGGAGATGACACCATGGATGGATGTTATATAACGAGGTTCGGCCGAACCCTACATTTGTGGAGCATTGATTGCAAGCTCTCCTCCCCATTGTGCCACTATGCCGCCGCCGCACGGGGGTGGGGCACGTGCCATGACTACCCTTGCGTGCCTGTTGCAATTATGTCGGTGAAATACCTATCTTAACAAGTATGGTGGTGCTACATGCCGTAGGATACACGATCCGACACCGACACTACCGACAACTTATCCACGGTAATTACAGCGCCAAACACAACCTCACGGCTACAACATTCATTTATGATAGCTTTTCGATGTGTCACATTATGATGCTTCATCTGTTTCGAGGTATAAAATGTGTTATTTGTCTCCAAAAACCAAACTTGGTCAACTTCAGAGGCGTTTTATAGGGGGGAATAATATCAAGATGATCTATAACTCTCTCTGTAAACTAATATAAGACGATTTAGGGGACGTGGAGTATTTGCACCCGAGGTCAAATGCTCCTGGTGAACAGTAAAATCAGGGAAAATAGTAAAAAGAAAGTAAAAAAAAAATCTGATTTTTTGTGTGGTAACCTTCGACAAATTTTCTATGTGGTTGCAAAAAATTATCATGAATGAACATTCCAGGAAGTCATGGCAAAAAAAAATAATACTCCAAAAATACTATTTTTGAAAGCATTTTGGACTACTGATTTCTTTTTGCCATGACTTGCACACTGTCATTTTATTATTAAAATTTTCAAGCATAGAAAACTTTTGTCAAAGGATACCATAAAAAAATCAGAATTTTTTATTTTTTTGAATTTTCTTTCAATTTTACTGTTCACTACAATATTAAACATATATTTTCAATATGGATCTAATGGCACCGCTTTAGAGTTGTATATTTTGACCATTTTAGGCTTAAGCTTGGTCAAAAATAGAGAAGTTTGACTTTATTAAAAGAAAAACAATCCTACACCCTTATTATATACTACCTCCGTTCCTATATATAAGTCTTTTTGGGATTCCAATAAGGGACTATAAATGAAGCAAAATGAGCGAATCTACACTCTAAAATATGTCTATATACATCCATATGTAGTCCCTTATTAAAATCTTTAAAAACGGAGGGAGTATAAGTAAGTATTTGAAGAGCGGATGGGGTAATATATCGCAAGGAATTATCCATAGTAACTAACCGTCCATAACCGTTTGGAGTTGGCCCAAGGGAGGCAATAACAAACAATGTCCTCCAACCTGCTCCATCGGTCCACGTGTATCGCGGCCCTTGTTCTGGCATCCGACGGCCGCCATCAATCCAAACACGTCACAGAAACAAGAAACCAACATAATAAAAACTTATCCACAACCAAAGATTCAATCAATAACCCCGAAGCCGACCGGCGGGCCCCACCGCGCCCTGGAGTAAATTTACCGTGCCACTTTTTCATAACAGGGAAAAAAAAGGTAATATAACAACAAATTACGAGAATGGGCCTCCTCCGCCCCCGCGTGTGTGATTATTTCTTTCTTTTCCCTCAAAAAAAAAAGATTATTTCTTTCTTCCTCACTCGCCTCCGTCCGGTCCGCCCGCTGCATCTCCTCCCTCCTCGTATATTCTTCTTCTTCCTCCTC
>NC_041389.1:27361906-27368625 GCF_002162155.2 Triticum dicoccoides | reverse complement strand
CCCCGCCCGCGCAATCCGCTCCTAAAGCGCCCTTCTTGGACGACGGAGGACTTCCCTGTTCGATTAGGCGGTCCTGAGGCTCCTGCGCCGGAGGTAGAGGCCGAGGGGGTGCTCTGAGGCTCGTTGATGCTGGCGATGCGGTGGCCGTGGCCGCCGGCGGCGAGGAAGTTCAGCGTGCGGCTCGTGGTGCGCCGGGCGGAGGGCCTGCCCCCTGCCCCCGCGACGGACGCGGACGCCGAGGCCAGGATGGCCGTCGAGCTCAAGTGGAAGGGCCCCAAGGCCAGGTGGAAGGGCCTCCGGGTCTGCCGCAACCGCACGCGCCTGGAGGCGCCGGCGCCGGCGGCGGATGCGGAATCCTCCGTGGCGTGGGACGAGGAGTTCGAGGACGTGGTCACCCTCACCGCGGCCTCGCACCGCAAGCCCGCCGCCGCGTTCCACCCCTGGGACCTCTCCTTCTCCGTCCTCAATGTGAGCACACTCCCCTGCCCCCCCTCTCTCTCCGCGTACTGCTACCGCTCCCTTTTTTTTCCGCGTCAAAATTAAAGTAATTTTGATATGTTCTTGACGTCGTAATTGGATCGATGGATTTGTTATTTTGACGATTTCCCCACCCGCACTTTGTGCCGATTCTGATTCGATTGGATCATTGGGTTAAAAGTTTCGCGTGGGTGTTTGAATCATTCCTGTTTGGATATTTTTTTGGAATTTCATCCCCGGTCATGGTGATGGCGAAAGTTTTGACTTTTTTCGTTGAAAAAGTCAGTCTCATTGGTTTTTCGTTGAAAACGATATCTTATTTATAATTCGTTTAGATCTTGCCTTTTAGAACAACAACAACAAAACAATCCAAGGCAACAAACCCAAGCTTTTAACAAAATATGACCATTCTAAATTTGAGTATAAGCTTTAACAGAATATAACAATTTATAAAATTGATTATAAGTTTTTTTTCCTGAAAAATGTGCAAGCAGTGTGGTTGGTGCTGGTCTTTATTTCAGTTTTTGTGACGATGGGATTATTGATCTTAGCCACTTTTCTGTCCTTTTTGGCTATTGTGATGTTCAATGATTAGGATTATGGTGGTTAGGCCATGTAGTTGTCATTTGGGATCGCCAAATCGGTTTAGCTTTATTGCAAATTTTCAATAGCTTACTGGTAACAATGAGGTGTTTTTTAGCCAGTATATGTTTGTCTAGGCAACTGAGTTATTTGAATATATGAAAGCCTAGCTGTCGTTTTAATGATAAGTATCTATGTTGTTCATATTAGTAGCTTCAGCTTTGCTGTCGTAAACTAGGTATGGTACAAGGAGAAAGCGATATAATGCAATATACAATTAATTATACTCTTGTCGGGCTTCGCAAACTCAGGAGAGATTGTCCATACATGAATTCATTAGGCTTATTGTACTTGTCCTGCCAATTGTTGCTTTGTGAGCCTTTAGACAAACACCGACACAATGAAAAAATGTGATGCCGTGCCTTGTTGTCCCAGCTGTTTCCACTAGTTTGTGATTGGCGGTATTGCCATTTTGTCGCGTTGTTTGCTTGGTGATTCGCCGTTGTGCCATTTATTGTTTTGAGTACACTGTGTAACTGGAAGCTAATCTAGTGGGAGCTTGCCAGTTGCCACCCAATTATCAGGGAAAAGAAACGGATAGCTACAATTGGCGCCATATACCCTCTACTGTACTTCTTCACCGACACATTTAAATTCCTACGAGGCAGGCTACCAGTTCTGCCGAGTTAAACTAGTGCAAAATGACCGCGTCATTTAAATCTCTACGTGGCAGGCTCCTGGTTTTGCTTAGTTAAACTATTGTAAAGTAAATTGACCACAGCGTTCAAATCCACATGAGCAGGCTACCAGTTTTGCCGAGTTAAACAAGTGTAAATTGGAATGTGTAGAACACTTTGCATCTTCTTTTGATTAGTCTGTTCTAATGCATTCCTGCACTTTATTCTGACCTCTCAATGGTTTGTTTCTATTGTTGCAGGATTCAAATAAAGGCCCAAAAGGTGAATTAATTTTGGGAACTGCATCACTGAACCTAGCAGATTACGCATCTGCTGCTGAAGAGGAAATTGAGATTATCCTCCCATTGTCGGCGCCCAATGGCACTCCCGAGTCTTCCCCATCACTTCATGTATGTTGGTGATATGATGCTATAAACCAGTGACACTTTCTTGTCCGATATATATTGTTTTCTCATTGGAACACGATATATCATATAGTCAACCAGTTTGTTAATTACTGTCCTTCTTTTTCAGCTCACTCTGAGTTTGGTGGAACTAAGACTTCCTCAGCAATCACCAGATGCAGCACAGCGTTCTGTTGCTTGTGTCCCATTGTCACCATCTTCTGGTGACTCCGTTCCTTCTGGAAAAGATGAGCATTCTGTTATTAAAGCTGGGCTGAGAAAGGTGAAAATCATCACAGATCTTGTGTCGACTCGAAGGTCTAAGAAGCCTAAGAGAGAGGATGACAGCAGTGATAAGTATGTTCATAGTGACGGCGCCGAATACCCTTGTGTTATTGACTCTGATGATGATCTAGATGATAGACAGAGGGATGATGACTTAGGGGGTTCAACTGTCAGGAAGTCCTTCAGCTACGGTTCGCTGCAGTCTGTGAATGTAGCTGGTGGCCTCTTTTATGCACATGCAAGGATTGATGGAGAGCACGAGGACTGGATATATTACAGTCACCGTAAATCTGATGCCGGCTATCATGTAGAGAAAGAGCCATCATCCACTTCGGAGGAGAATTCCTCTGTAGTTATTCGGCGAAAAAGGAGCATACTTCCTTGGAGAAAGGTCAAACTGCCGAAGAAAGGGGAACCTTTATTGAAGAACAAGAATGGAGAAGAGGGTGGGGATGATATTGACTATGATCGCCGGCTATTAACCTCTTCTGGTGAATCCGTTTCTGGGGTACCTATTTCTTTCATATCTTGGACATGATTCTTGAATTTCACTTTCTGTTTACTGCTTTTGTGCCCATTTCCCTTTGTTTTTCTCATCGTTGGAGGCTTGCTGATATAGCATATGATCTTTCTTATTTTCAGGGATCAAGTGGTTCTGTTAGTACTATGGAGTCAGTATTTGGCGATGACAATTTTGTTGTGGGGAACTGGGAGTCAAAGGAGGTACTTAGTCGTGATGGGCATTTGAAGCTTTCCACCCAGGTGTTCTTCGCATCAATAGACCAGAGGAGTGAACGGGCTGCCGGGGAGAGTGCCTGCACCGCACTGGTGGCTGTCATCGCGGACTGGTTCCAGGCAAACCAGGAGCTGATGCCAATCCGCTCACAGTTTGACAGCCTCATCCGAGAAGGGTCTCTAGAGTGGAGGAAACTTTGTGAGAATGAGACCTATAGAGAGCGCTTCCCCGACAAGCACTTTGATCTTGAGACGGTACTTCATGCCAAGATCCGCCCACTCACAGTTGCTCCTAACAAGTCATTCGTTGGGTTTTTCCAGCCTGAAAGTGCAGAGGATGGCAGTGGGTTTGACTTCCTTGACGGTGCCATGTCATTCGATAACATCTGGGAGGAGATCAGCCAAGCAGCGGAGGCTTCTTCTACTGAGAAGCCTACTCTTTATGTTGTCAGCTGGAACGACCATTTTTTCGTCCTCAAGGTCGAGGCTGACGCGTACTACATCATCGACACACTTGGTGAGAGGCTGTACGAAGGTTGCAACCAGGCATACATCTTGAAGTTCGATGACAGCACCACAATTCACAAAGAGCCCGCTGAAAAGAAAGAAGGCAGCCCTGATTCGAGCGCACACCACAAGGATTCTGCAGAAAGCTCCTCCACCGAGCAGGACAGCGGAACTGACGACACCGAGGAGAGCGAGCTCGTGCTCAAGGGCAAGGAGGCGTGCAAGGAGTACATCAAGAGCTTCCTGGCCGCCATCCCGATCCGCGAGCTGCAGGCCGACATCAAGAAGGGGCTCATGGCGTCCACGCCGCTGCACCACCGCCTCCAGATCGAGTTCCACTACACCGAGGCGTGCCCCAGAGAGATCACCCTCCCGGCCCCGGCCCCCGCGGTCGAAGCCCCCTTCGAGTTTTGCTGGCCCGACCCGCCGCCCGCCATGGAGTTTCCCCTCGCACCTGCAGTCGCCGTTGTATAGTGCCCGCCGCCATGGCCGCCGAGAGCTAATCGACCGGCGTTTAACATACAGAGAGTGAGAGAGAGAGAGAGAGAGAGAGAGAGAGAGAGAGAGCCTGCTTTTTCAGGGCGAACCCTGAAGTGAACCGGGTCGAAGATCTGGCTTCGTCTCGGGTTTGCGCCGTTTGCTGTCTAGTTAGTTGAGATGAAACCGAACTGACTAGTATAGGTAACCGAACCGAACCGAACAAAATTCCCGTTTTGCTGTGTGTGTTTGCCTTCACTTTCTCTGCCAGGCTATGATGGGAGGAGCTTTCATCTTGTACAAAGAAAGAAGAATGCTGTCTGCTCCTACCTGTCGCCCTGAATTGAATTGTGATGGGACCTGCCTGTAATCATCCTCCTTGGTAGATCCTCAATGTTAATTATGTTAATGTTAATTATTATGCCATGTTCCTTTCTTCTGAGAGATACTTTCGCTACTGCTTTGAGCTTCCAGTTCAGGGGAGCTTGTAGCTTCATATGTCTGGAAATTTGGATTGAAGAAGGGGACATGTTTAGTTCAGAAAAGAAAGGAAGTGGACATGTGAATGCAAATACACTAGCTAGTACTAATTGAGTTGGATCATCTTGTGAACATGACATGATCCTTGGATGATGAGCAGTTCTATGTCTGCATCAGTGCAAAGATTTATCAAAACGAGTGAAGCCTCTCCCTGTCAACGACTGCTTTTCCGGTTCATGACAGGCAATTGATCCCATCCACCACAAATATATTTCTTTTTGGTTGAGTGTGACAGGTGAGCTGTAGCTGCCATTGTGGAACTGTTAGATGCAGTGTGTACATCGTGTGTGTACATGTGACAGGTCAAAGTCAATCTTTATTTGTTTATAGGATTTTTTAAATATATATATCTGGTGTATTTCAATTTTCATGCTAGCTGGCATCACTTTCCTGGAGTCAACTCTGACCTGTAGACACATGCTCATCAGATTCAGATGGCCCATGGCTAAGCTGAAAACAAAACAGAAAAACAATACTAGTGCAGCAAGTAAAGCACAAGCTACAGCATTTACCTTGGCAAGATTTTTTGTAGGAGAAACATTTTGTCTACCGTCAAATGCTTGTAAAAATCTTGCAAAATTCCTACCAAAAATCTAACCGTTCTAACAAAAGGATCTGGAAAATGCAGAGGGTTTACCAACCAGGCGGAATAGCAATGCACTCTACCAATTCATGGCACCGAAATAAAAGCAGATGGGAGATTGGACTTGTTGTTTGGTTACTGCGTCTACCCGATGGGAGATGGTAGCTCGGAATATTTTCAACCGGTTTGGATGACGGTCATGTAATAGGATAGGCATGTAGTGCTCCTATTGTTTTGCCAGCCGGTTGTGGCTTTGGGTCTTTCCTCTTTTGCGCTTTTGTTGATGTTTGTACTACGACCTTTCGAGACTTTGTTACTGGATTATCCTTTTAATAATATGAGCCGTATGCATCGTTCTGATGCAGAGGCTGGGGTACATCCCCTTTTCCCAAAAAAAAAAAAATGGCACCGAAATAAAAGCAGCATTATGGCCAGGTCAGGCTCAGGCAGTAGTGCTTCCTCACAGCCATTGCAGGGCTGAAAAAGTTGGCATCTGGGGGGCCTTTTTGTGTGCTCAAAGCCATGCTGATTAATTGTTTGGTTAATTGGCTTACTGAAGTATTAATGGGTCCAGTTAAGTACACCCGTACCTGTTGCATCTCTAATCATTCTATCAACTGAATAAAGGATCAATACCCCCTCCGTCCGGAAATACCTGTCAATATATATATGGCTTTCCACCCAACCTGTTTGAGCAGTAATTGAATCCCTGGTTCAACACTCGAATTCACATCTAAGAAGCATCTGTTATGCTGACTCCCCACAAAAAATCCCTGGTTCAACACTCGAATTCACATCTAACGATCATTCTATAACTAAAATAAGTCTAGATACAACCATTTCGGGGACAAGTATTTTTAGACGGAGGGAGTAGTTAGAATTATCGCCATGACATTTGTATTACAAGTGACAATAAAAAAAACCCGGCAAGAACATTACTACTATATCTGATCCATGAGCTCCATTCAACCTAGGCAAGGAGAGGCATTTCTGGTTTCTCTTTGTGATGCAGCAAACAGATGCTGAGACAGAGAGATTACATGGGCTATTTCTGGGTTTCAACTCATCACAAAGAGGCCGCTCAAACTGTCCTGGAACAACAGAAAACTCACTCGCCTTCCTACTTGAAGTAGGTTCAGAGTTGAGAGCCTGAAACTCTGCAAGTGAAGCAAGCTGCATCACAATTTTACCATGAGAAGATTTTTGCTAGGTGAAACATCTCCTTCATTGAGCCGCCAGCCACCACCGGCCTAACCGCCGGCCCTCACCACCCACGTCCGGCGGCACGGAGCGCCGCCTTGCCTCGCCGCCCTCCCCGGAACCACTCCCCACCGCCGGTCCTCCGTTGCCCCGACCATCCCTATAGGGCCCCCACACTAAGCTTTTTCTCCGGCAGATCCCCACACCACCGCCCCCATCCTGAACCCTAAGACAGACACCGGGGTGATGACG
>NC_041389.1:27354220-27361806 GCF_002162155.2 Triticum dicoccoides | reverse complement strand
TGACTGATGTGCAGCTAAACAGATCCAAAACTAGTCCAATATTGTCTTATATCTTTTTTTTACCAGCTTTTGAGGATTTCTTCCACACTATATATGCTTGTTCGTCCTATTGACTTTATAATATAAAGTGATATATCATCGGAGCTAGTTTTTTCAAAAAGAAAAAAATGTGACAGGAAAATTCCTAATCGTGGTATTTTCAATAAAGATAATCAAATTTGAGACATGAAAAAAAGGATGGAGTGGACCATGCAAGAAGGTATGGATATGCTGTCCAGCTGCCACCATGTGCATTTTGCAGCAGAGAAGAATTCCTCGACCGTCGGTTTTGCCGAACAGCTAGGAGAATAGTATGCCTGCGTACAAGCAATTCCAAGCTAGCAAGAGACATCCGCATCACATGTGCCATTGTACGTTCCAATGCTTGCTCTTTGCAAGATGCCAAAGTTCTCCCCCTAGAAATACCTTTTCTTTAGGGACTCCCCCTGGAAATACTTCACCGGCTATACTAGTATCTTAATTGCTTTTTTCGGAGAAGACAACTCCATGACACATCAACTTATCCATCCATCTATGTGACGTGCTTTGTGATAAGAGCAACGAGAAAGCTTTGCCCATGAAAGCACAATGAAGGCTCTTTTGACTTTCTTTTTGAGGCGCACTAGCAATTCAATTCTCAGGACCCCGGCCTCTAGCCATAGTACGCTATCTTTATAGGAAATCTTGACCTTTGACATGGGACAGAGGAGATTACAATTTTTTTCTTTAAAGAAGTGGTTTGCCGGCTTCGATAGGGGAGTGGCGCAATGGCACGTGGCGACTAGTTCTAGCAACGGTAGTGGTCGTTCAATGGTCTAGAGACCTTGATGTAACATTTTAAGATTTTTTTCACTTCTAGTGAGCTTTTGTAATAGAACCGGATCTTTTTCCAGTATTACAACAAAAACTCAATCTTATATTTCAGAATTGAGGGAATATTGGGTTTGGTGAGGAGATAATTGAGTCTCTTTTCTTCTATTTATAATGCGGTATTTTGGTGGGCCTTTAATGGTGAGATACTATGTTAATTATCATTTAATCAATTCATATTTATGTGGGATATTTTTTGCGTTAGTGGTTGAATGTACTATATAGGTGTTAAAATATCACATGTTAGCACTTCTTTTTTCTAGGTGATAAGAGGGTGTTTGGGATTGATATGTTTTTATAAGCTGGTTGTTGCTGATTTATTTGAAAAATTGTTGGCCGGTCGAAATGTGAACGAAATCCAAAATTGAATACCTCAATCAAATGAGAGTGCTCTAAAATTAAGGAGCATAGTAAATTAAAAGAATTGAATAAGAGTGCTCGAGAAATTCTTGACCCGGTCAAAATCAGGTGATCAAATTTCAAATTAAAGACCTCAACTGTTGTGAGGCCTTAAAAATTAAGGAGCAAAGTGTTATAGTGGATTTTTTTGAAAAGGGAAATATATTAATATCGCGAAGATACCAATTACACTCAGTGTCTGCACCTACAAGATGTCACAAAGACATCCAGGATGCACACAGCCAAAGGAAAAAATAAAAAGAAAGGAAAAAAAAGAGATCCCGCCATAGCCATTGGCTCCTCTCAACAGCAGCACACCTACCACCACCTAATACAACATCCGAAAAATATAAAAGGTCTCCAAAAGCAATGCCTTCAAAAATGTAACAATGCACAAGCGCCGTCGTTGCCCAATCCAAGATCTTAGGTTTTCACCCTGAAGAAAGTTTGCGCTCTCAAAACAATTTCTTCAACAAGGCAATCGCCAGGCACATTCAATGATTGTCAGACCTTAGGTTTTCACCCTAAAAGCCACGACTCGACACTCGAGGAGTACCACCAAAAATGAGTATGCACGACTGGAGTCTAACCGATCCAGATATCATGAGCAAGATCTCCAGCAGTCGTCCCAGAACACATCAATGGCCACATCGAGGAGGACCGATCATGCAGGTTGTTGCCGTGATGCAAGAAGAGTATGAGGACCGCCACCTTATCATCATGGCAGCAGGCCCCCACGCCACCCCGATCCAGCCTGCTGCCGCCAGGCCGAGCGCCGGCATCACCGCGGTACCTAGCAGCCGGCGCCAGCCTACAGCCACGTCCTAGAGCCGTCGATCCGCCCAAGCCCATCCAAGCCGCACAAGATCGGCGCTAGGAGATGGAGCAGACCTCACTCGGATCGACACCACCACCGAAAGACCGGCGGAGGCACCATCCACCACCGCCGCACCCCGCCGCAAGGGGCACATGCTGCACCACCGAGACGAGGACGGCCTTGAAGGCAACGAAGGCCGGCGGCGCCCAGATCTGGACCACCAGCCCCGTCCGTCAAAGCTCCGTCCCCGCCACGCTCCTGAGCATCCTCGTCGTCATCGACCCTTGCCAGACGCCCGCCGAAGACCTCCGCCCGACCCCGCCGACGACCCATGCAGATCGGGAGTGCACCGCCGAGCCGCCGCCACACGCCATCGAGGCCAAGAGAATGGGAGCGGAGGTTGCCCAGGGGAACCGCCCCGCTGCCGCCGTCATTGGATCCCGCCCAGGCTTCGCCCGCAGCACCTCCGGCGGCGGCGAGACATGAAGGAAGGAGGAAGGAGGCCCCCGGCGATGTGTGGGAGTCCAGAGGGCGACCCGAGGGTGGGCTGTTTAAATTATAGTGGATATATAACAGTGACATTCAATAAACATTGCAGTCGAAATGTGCCAGTTAAACACTTGAAAGGAGATGTTAGCGAAGGTGTTTGTTCTTATTTCCGTGTTTTATTTTTCCACATTGGTTACATTATATATACTCTTTTATATGCATGATTTCCATGATCGAAAGATGTCCCAAAATAAAACAACCGAAGCGACTCGACAACCGGCTTCCATGGTGTTGTCCCCAAGCTAGCAAGTGTGTGTGGCGTGTGCGGTGTACCCCACCCAATGTGCCCGTGTGGTGATGTCAACCACATCAAGTGTGCGTGGCCAAAATGTCAACCCGCACCGCCTCTAGTGTACACACCTACGTCTACGTCTTCTAGAAGCTCAAGGCTGCAGCATTTGTCTCTTCCTATCCTATGCATATTTTTTTGCGAGGTCCTATCCTATCCATATAGGAGTACACAGGAAAATACGTATGTTTCTTGGTAGCCAGTTTCTAATCCTATGTGCCCACATAGATGTCTGACGTCCATTGTTTGTGGAGTGAAGTATATCCCCATCTTGCGTTGTTCATTATTTTTGATATAGCTTACCGCTCTTCACTCTTGCCAAGTGGTCCCATCTAGCGTTGTTGTTGAAGCCATTTTCAAGTTGATAAAAACATCGCTACCATAAGGGATGCATAACTAGAGGGGGACAAAAAACTCGTAGCTCACTAATAATGAGTGTTCCATAGTATGTTAGAGCATCTTCAATGCTGACCCACAAATCTGCTCTAGCATCCGTTAATGGACAAGGGGACCAGTCCACAGACAAAAATGCGAGAGGTGGACATCCACCCTGCCTGCGTACATTTCAAGCCGGGTTTCAACTAACCAAACGAAATTCATGCAAACTCGACGGATTTCATCGAAGTTCTGATAAAAATAGCACAAACCATCCATGCATAGCATGCAAATAAGTCTAGCTAGTACAACAATAGTTCAAATTCAACGAGATTAACGGGATGTTCAACAAGTTTTTCATGAACGGATCATGTCCCACACATACTGACCCTTTAGCTTCATCCAACAGTGTATGTGCCTAAATTGTTGTCTCTCTATCCCGTGGTACATCATGACAGCGCGTGCAGGCCACACAATGTGTAGAGTAACATTGAATTAATGAATGAATCAATCAACAAGTTGAGCAAGAAGAAGCAAAATTTACGATCTCCTCGGCTGTTGCGCGCAATGGCCACCTTGTCTCCAGCATTTCAACCGTGCCATAAAACTTGATGACGGTGGTCTGCATGGCATACCAACGATGCAATAACGACCTCACATTGCGATTATGGATGATTGTGCATGTCGTAGGGTGCAATGTTCTTTTGCGCGTGAAACGAATCATGCACGTGTTGTCAGAGGAGCCCCTCTCTGCTCCTGCATACAAAATCCACGGATACGGACAACCACGCATTGTACAACAACTCATCCTCCATGATCGGGTACCCCGCCATCATTCATACACTGAAAAAGGCATGGCGTTCGAAAATAAGCTCAATGGCATTTCCTGAACACCTACCGGGCGTGGTGTCCGCCATGGATGACGTCGACAAGGAGAGTGGAGTGTACTTGCCTACGGACGGGTCCTAGGTGGACGACACCATCACAAAAGACGAGCAAGCGCATCAGTGTTGGATGCAAATGGGGAGAAGGGGCGGATTGAAAGAAAATGGGAGCGGGAGGGGAGTATAGTGGGCGGGGCTATCGGGGTCCTACGTGGTTGTTGTCCGACTCCCGCAAAGCCCCCTGCCAACTTTGCTTCCACTTTACGCGAGAAAGTGCGTCCGGACCGCTCGGCGGACAGATACAGACCCGCGTAGGATGACACAACACATCCAGACCGCACGGTCCGAACGTATGCGAACGGTTTGTGGGTTGGCGTTGGAGATGCCCTCATAACATAGATTCTGACCGTAAGTGAGAGCATGTTATGGTAGCCCAGCTTATCTGTTCCATCTAATCGACCAGCTAGCTTGTAGGAGGCAACAACTAGCACATGTCCTCATGTCAGTCGTTGTCTCCATCTGTAATAATCATAGCCGCACTCACGTCTCATAGGCTATAACACCTCGCAAGTGCCAACCGCCAACATCTTCCATCCCATTTGATCTCCATCTCCAATTTCATGTCTAGATGCAATGGATGGGCAGTTGTGGTGACCCGGAGCTCCTGGATGCATGGAGTCGAGGAAGAAGGTGTTGAATAGTTCAAAACTCTAGCACTTAATAATGTGGTCAAAACCGTTGACGAACTATGATGCCCATTAGATTTTGCGTTAATGTCCAATTGCTTGTTAACGAGTCCTCGTGTGTACTCACAAGCTTAACTAGCCAAACGAATAAAGTCGACCATGGTTTTTTCCTTGATGAACGTATCCACCTTAGCGATCCAAGAAGCTAGCTAATCCACCCCAACATAACAATGAACCATGTTACCCCCCTCGTAAGTGCAAGTTTTTTCATGGCGTATCATGCATGGCTTTGTAGAATGGATAAGATACGGAAGAGGAGTGGATGGCCTAACTTCGAGATTTGCAACCCGTGCAGTTCTAATATGGAGAAGACAACCCATCTCCAGTTCAGATGTCACTACTCTCGCTGCATTTGAGTGATTGCCACCTTGTGGTTAGGCCTCCATGATTTCCACCCTGAATTGTGGAGTTGCGACAATTCAGTTGACTCGTGGTGGATGAATGGAACCACCAACCCAAGCATGAGGAGAAAAGTGAACACCTCTTTAGCTATGCTCATCTCCTAGGAGCTTAGGAATGAGAGGAATGCACATCTCTCTCTACACTCACCCAAGTTTATTCTTGTATAAATTCGCAGGGGAACGCACCTACCAAGCCGCGCCAACTGCCCGATTGCTTCGTGATCCGTAAGGTCATTTGATCCCGCACGAGGGCACTATAAATTCTAAGTTTTAGTTTCTGAAACTTACGATTGTTGGTCATGGGTTCTGATATTTACGACCTTGTTGGTCGTGAAACTTAAAACTTACGATTCTGTCGATCGCAGGTTATGAAACGTAAGATTTTGTCGGTCACTCGCACCAACTTTCAAAAGTTGAAACTTTAAGAAATTTTAAAAATCATCAAAACATATTCAAAATGGATCCCGCTTGAAAGCTCTCGTCACCAAAAACACGAATATGCAAATAAAATTTAATTTAGACTTTTCATTCAAAAGATACGAAAGATTAAAAATCAAAAGCCAAAAGAAAAAAGGGGGCTAGGTGCGGTGCATGCAACAAATCCTTTGTCACCTTTAGGCGTTACCAGGTACTAAGCACAGTTGGGCTATCATGCCGGGAGAGTAATCTTTCTTGTGTTTTTTTAGCTAAGCACCATGCCTCATGGGATGGTTATTGTTGTCCTCGAATTCGTTACTCTGTTTCACTCTCCTTAATTAATGAAGCATGTCAAAGTCTTTTTCCTCTGCTTCAAACAAGAAAAGAAAATAAGTTGCGCATTCTGTAGAACAAAGGGGTTCTTTTGGGATTGGAAAAACATGTAGCAAAAAAGTAAAGAAAAGTGATTAATAATGTCTTTCCACAATGATTCTCTTAGTGGGTCTAGCATGGGAAACTGTGCTCCTCATCGGAGAGAGCTATATATCACAAAGTTTTCTATCAAAAGGAAGATTCTACTAAGAAAAGCATGGCATTATCCCACAAGCAAGTTATACGCACTCACGACATAGTTGTACATATGAAATATATATAGTTTTTGGAAAAGGGAACAACATTTTCTTGTTTGATTCTAACTGTGTATTACATCCTGGTTCTCTCCTTTTAGATGATGCCATCTTCAAATGCGTGTTATTGACCTTGTAAGGTTTTTGACATTTATAATCTAGAGAAATGTTTTATGGGAGACCTTGTCGTTGTCCATGAACATGACTATCATATTGGGGTTCACTTTCTGATAAAATGATCCATGTTGGAGAAGAACGATGATCTTTGGAAATTAGAATAGAAGAAACATGTTTTTCTATTAGAAGAAATAGGAGAAACTTGTTGGGAGAGAAAATACAAGTGATTGATGTAATGATTCTCCACATTTGATCTCGAGTAGATTGAGCAGGAAACTTTATTCATCAACGGAGAGAGCTAGATATATACTGTAAAATTTTCTACAGAAAAAATCTACTAAAAAAGCATCACATTACCCACAAGTTATACATGCCCCATGACATATGTAAATCCCGATACTTTTTGGAAAAGGGAGAAAAATTTCAAGTTGGTCTAGCTATATATGTACGGACACATCTTCGAATGCGCGTAGTTGACCTCGTAAAATTTCCACTTTATAATGTTGATGAATGTTTCTTGTAGGCAGATTTATGAACACGAATAATAAAAAGGGCTATACTAAGAGAACATAAACATCATGAGTCAATTAACAACTTGGTGGAGGCAAATTTTGAAAGGTCGTCGATCGAGACAAAGAGATAGAGAGGAAGGTGTGGTGCATGCACTACTAGCTTTATATATCTTGAGATATAGGGAAGAAAGAAGATAAAAGTGAGCGCGTGACATGAACAACACTAGACAAGCTAATGGACTACTTTATACCAGGAATTAGGCTAAGCTAGAAGAGAGGCACACCTATTTTCAAGAAAAAGGACAATAATAAGAGAGAAGCACACGTTGCATGCACATCCACAATGTTGGTCGTCCGCGTGTACGAGTCAAACCCAAAATAGACGAAGATGAGATAAGATGCCTCTTTTAGAACTATACTGGTATTTCCTTTGCTTTAGGAACCAAAATGAACTAAAATATAGCGTGTGAATTGTCCATAAAACTTCTCTTACGGTTGACCCCCCCCCCCCTCTCTCACTTCTCTTCCTTCTCTTCTCTTTTGTT
>NC_041389.1:27311088-27353950 GCF_002162155.2 Triticum dicoccoides | reverse complement strand
CGTTATGTGGACGATGATACCATATTTGGTTCATGTATGATGCAGCATATGACCTTAAGGTCTCCTTTGATACATGGGATATAAATATCATGGAATATGAAAACCACGGGAAGTGAGATGACATGTATCTCAGATGTTACAGGAGGTACCATCTGATTCATATGTTAGGATTTTTTTATTTTGGGTCTAGGCTACCTCTGAACTATACAAACGATTGATTCCGATCTTGGAATATAATTATGGTTATACAAACCAAATGACTCCAAAGGATTTTCGTACAACATTCATATCCTTTATAATTTCTACAAAATTCATATCCTTTAGATTTCTACAAAATTCATGTAAACTAAGGCCTAAAAGAGGTGACTTTAGGTCCACATGGCAAGATAATGAGCCAACATCATCATACGAATATGGTATCAATAGTATTGTATGCAGAGCAGTTTCAATCTTTTTTTAGCAAGTAAAGTGTCTCATGCCTCTTCGATTGTTCTAGCATGTTGAATCTTATATGAATTGAAAACCGAGGAACGTGCCATAGTTGTTGTTTAGTCATGTCACATGAAAAATTTCCATCAGGTTGGACTCAATGAAAATAGTTCTTATTCACCCTATAAACCAAAAAGTATGTCCAAAAAATATTATGGAAATTGATTGAACTCATGTAAACTTGATGGTGTAATGACATTCAATGGTGGGTCTAGAGGGTCGATAGACTGGACAAATTCCCGATAGTCTCTATACCGTATAATTTTTAAAAAAACCGGGTTAGATCTGCCACCGGTTATATGGTTCGCCCTAGGAAGGATTTAAAACATTTGCATGAATAGCCTGTCCTATTAGACTAGATCTGACCATATGCATCTAAGTTGTGGAGACCGAGAGCAATAAAAATTCTTCAAGGACGCCAATACTAAGAAAATAGTATTGATTTCTATTTATTTTAATATGTGTGTATTTGTTTAGAGGATTATTTGTCTAGTTATTCCACCACCCAAATTTTATTAGCTTCCAAAATCCCTATTTGAGACAACGACCTATTATTTATTGAACCCGATATGAAGAGATTATCTCTTACCTTTGACTAGTAAGAGACGAATGATCTACTCATCAAGGGTGTTCGGAAACATCATGAACATACATATATTTCTTGGTTTCAACTCCGCGGCATCAAAAGACAAAGACTATCAAAGGAATATATAGAACAAGAAGCTTTTTAAAGCGTATCGGTCTACCTGGCTTACGAATTTATACCAAGATGAACTATCGGCACCAGTTGTACATTTTTTCTCTGTGGACCAAGAAGAAAGGGGGCTTAGCAAGAAGAGGATTATACCATGAGAGAAGCACGAAGGTCAGCCCGCTTCAAATATGAAACATGGATTCTAGCAATGAAACTGCCGAACATTCACTGGGGGTGGCAAGTGCGAACGGTGGGGGTGGCAGTTTTATTGTAGGGGGTGTGTAGAGGGTGGCAGTTTTAGAAAATGGCATGACAATTGTTTATTTTTTAGTGCAGAAGTCATCGAAAGCTGCCACCCGTTGGATCCAAATCATGTGTTGGAAATATGAGCAATTTACCGAATGATTTTATTAACAGAAATACTAGATAAAGCCTGGCTAGTATAGCAGTGATAAAATAAGCCATGCGATTTGACAAAGAGAAGGTAAACAACATGTTCATATATGAACCATAACTAAACATATCTAGAGCAAACAATATAGCAGGTTGCATATATGAAAGGGAGTCTAACATATTTAGGGC
Organism: Triticum dicoccoides; assembly: GCF_002162155.2. Classification (NCBI taxonomy): domain Eukaryota; kingdom Viridiplantae; phylum Streptophyta; class Magnoliopsida; order Poales; family Poaceae; genus Triticum; species Triticum dicoccoides. The sequence goes on along the minus strand of NC_041389.1, from coordinate 27,352,185 downwards.
TAATACTAGAACAAGGAACTGTAGCAGAACCTCTAATAGAAGGGGGAGAAACACGTACGAGACAGCAGCAGGAGTAGAGGCACTGGACTTGGGGTCGGTGTCCTCCATGTCGTCGAGGAGGTTGTCGACGTCGGGGAAGTAGTCGTCGGAGTCCGGGGCGTCCGTGACGGAAAAGTCAGTAGTCGCGCAGAGCGCTCCCCAAAAACCTTATCACCCTTCTCCCGTACAGGACTCAAAAGGTGCGGTTTCGGAGGCCTACTGTCCCAACCTGCGGTGCACGCTGTAAGCCGGGGTGGGGAAGATCGTAGCAGCAGCGCAGTGCTCAGGAACCGGTGGCGAGATGAGGAAGTAGTTCTGGTGCGTCTCTCTGAGAGGAGCGACCTCCCTTTTATAGGCGCAAGAGAAGGAGGCGAGAGGCTGCGCCGGGAGCTGAAGGGAACACGGGAGACGAAACAAACAGGAAGCAGCCGAAGAGGCGCGCCGTTCGGATTTAGTGTCCACTATAGAAAAAATGTTTCAGCTTCCGAGTGACCTTTCGTATACCCGTAGTGCGTGGCAAAAATTTAGACATCGGCTCGGCTCATTCCCGCAACCCGCAGCGCGTCGTGGCGAGGCGAGGCGTGGCGTGGTGAGGCGGGCGGCGGAGGAGGAGCGCGCGTGGATGTCCCTCTTGTTCTCATGCTCATACAAGTGGGGAAAGAACCTCCCTTATAAGGAGGTCCAACTCCCACTCAACTAGCAATGTGGGACTAAACTTTAGTAGTATCCCTTGCCTTGCACAAATGGGCTAAGTGGGCCTCTAGGATTCATTCAGGAATTTCTGAAATAGTTATTGGGCTGTCCCGAAATAGACTAAATTCCAGCAATCCCCCACCAGATCCCAGAGGCACACAATATTTGCCTTTTGGTTCCAAAACAATGTTTTATATACCGATACTACAGTGGAGACTGTTAAGTTGAACTTCCACCTAGAACTCTATGCTACACTAGTAAGCAACTTGGACAGTGGACTGGGCCTTGAACTGCAAGTTTTCTGCGAATCTAGCTTCACATAAAGCCTTGACCGATACGTGGCTACCGTGGATCTTCCCCGCGGGTGGAGCTTATGCGTCATACTCCGAGACCTTTCATGAGTTTACTAGAGAGAACCCTAGTCTCATAGATTGCGACGTTTAACAATCAGACTCATATATGTGCGTTCTTCAAAAGATGTTCTGCAGGACAACATCTTTGCTTCAAAGAGCCACTTAGAACACATTAAGATATACATCAACCTGCCATGCAGATTAGGAGAGTATTGCATCTTCATGGAGTGGTATTTTTAACAGTAAGGATACTCTCCTCCCAGTTAACCAACGGCTTGTCTTCCACATCTAATTCACGGGATCTCCGATCACAAAGAATAGGTTACCACTGTGAACAACTCATATTGTGGGTCTCATACCCATCCCCCTCGATGCATTATCTATCACATTACGTGATAGACCCTTATGGTGTGTTTGGTTCTAGAAACAAGTGGAATGTCATGTAACCGTTCCATTCCTATGGAATGGAATGATTCCATCTTGATGTTCGGCAAGAAGAGAACGAGGTCGGATGGAACGGTTCCTTGGGACAGAATGCCAAAAAATGATAGATACCGGACTTGAGCAAGAACTCCAATCGATCTAGGGAGAGGGTCGCAAACTCCAATCGATCTAGGGAGAGGGTCGCGAGAGATCCCGCAGGATATCCTTGGGCTCCGCCTGGGAGGCATCCCCGCCACGTCCACTCCCCGCCTGGGAGGCATCCCAGCCCTGGCCGCTCCTCGCTGGCTCGAGCGGGTGATGCAGGAAGTCAGGTACGGGGAGAAGAGGAGCCGCCCTGGACAACTGCGACGGAGACGTCGGATGGGACCTCTATCCCATTGGCTTCGGATGCGGCATCCCTGGCGCGGAGCTTCTAGAGTTCGGTGGGGAAGGGGCTTGTCTGGATAGGAGGCTGAGGAGGAGGAAAGGGCTGCGAGGGTGGGGAAGGAGCTTGGCGGAGCGGCGGAGGACGCCGGTGATGGTCGGCGGCTGAACGGGAGTAGGCAGGTTCGCGAAGGATGTGACGAAGAGGCGAGAGGCGAGCGGTTCCGTGTGGTCTGCCCGATTTGGAGAGACCACTCGGAACGGTATAAACAGGGAATATGCCATTCTCTGGAATCGATTGGTTCCGGTTCCTTCGACGATCCGAACGCGAGAATGAGTTCTGGGAAGGGAACCGACCCGTACCGTTCCACTTCGTGACAGAAACCAAACACACCCTTAGTAAAAGGATCTGCCAGATTTTTAGATGTTTGGATATAATCCAATGCAATAACTCCGGAGTTTTTCATTTTTTTGACAGACTTTAACCTTCTCTGAACGTGTCTTGATGACTTCATGTTATCCTTTGAGCTGCTCACTTTAGTGATCACAGTTTGATTGTCACAGTTCATAAGGATACCCGGTACAGGTTTCTCAACTATCGGCAATTCATTCAAGAGCCGACGAAGCCAATCTGCTTCGACCGTAGCTGTATCTAGTGTTGTGAGTTCTGCTTCCATTGTTGACCTCATTAAGATGGTGTGCTTGCAAGACTTCCAAGAAACAGCGCCACCTCCATGGGTGAATACATATCCGCTTGTGGCCTTTATCTCATCATCATATGAGATCCAGTTTGAGTCACTATACCCTTCAAGCACCTTTGGGTGCCCGGTGTAGTGAATTCCATAATTTGCAGTGCCTTTCAAATAACGCAAAACTTTCTCTAGAGCTAACAGCAAAAGCGACTCAAGATCTTTTCCACATAGTGAGATTGAAGCAATGTAATCCCACCATCATCATCTCTCAACAACTTGATGTTCAGAATGACATCAGCCACTCCTAAATCCTTCATCTCAAAATAGCGAGATAGGAAATCCTTGACCTCCTTAATAACATTCATATTTGTTCCGAAAATTAGTATGTCATCAACATACAAACAAAGCATAACTCCCTCGCCCCCACCATGGTGATAGTACACACATTTGTCAGCATCATTCACAACAGAGCCTGCAGCTGTTAAAGTTCTTTCAAACTTCTCATGCCACTGTTTGGGTGCTTGCTTGAGTCCATACAAAGACTTCAGCAACTTGCACACTTTCCCTTCCTGACCATCTATTACAAACCCATCTGGTTGTTCCATATAAATTTCCTCATCCAACTCTCCATTTAGGAAAGCAGTCTTAACATCCATTTGATGAACGAGAAGACCATGTGAGGCAGCTAGTGAAAGTAGAACTCGAATAGTGGTCACTCGAGCCACAGGTGAGTAAGTATCAAAGAAGTCTTCACCTTCCTTTTGGGTATAACCCTTAGCCACAAGCCGAGCCTTGTACTTTTCGATAGTACCATCAGGCCTAAGCTTCTTCTTGAATACCCATTTGCATCCTATAGGTTTGCACCCATAAGGACGATCAGTTATCTCCCAAGTTTCATTCGCCAAGATGGAATCCATCTCGCTACGAACCGCTTCCTTCCAGTAGTCAGCATCTTCCGATGCATAGGCCTCCGAAATAGAACTGGGAGTATCATCTATGAGATACACAAGAAAATCATCACCGAAGGACTTTGCTGTCCTCTGTCTCTTGCTTCTAGTAGGAACTTCATTGTTCTCCTCCACAGGACTTTCAAAGTGTTCCATCGAAATGGCAGGTTCGGTAATTGTAACTGGTTCCTGATTCGATGAACTAGGCATCTCCTGATTAGATGAGGTAGCCATATTGAAAGTGCGTTATATCGACTAGAGGGGGGGGGTGAATAGGCGATTTTTATGAATTATTCACTGAGGAATTTGCTGATGAGGAAATTCCTAAATGAAGAACTACTTGCAGCGGAATAAGTACTCAGAAAGGAACATAACAGAACACAAGCATAGTCATCATGATGAAATGAAGACAAGCACAGAGTACAGAAAGTGTAAACACAGGATAACACAAGGAAGAAGACGGACAGACTAAAGAAATAGAACTGAGGAAATTGAGAAAGTCTTCAGTTAATATCTTCAAACAGATATGAACAGGCACACAACAACATACATGAGGAAATGAAAGAGTTGAGGAGATAGAACCAGTTAGCTCGGTGAAGACAATGATTTGGTAGACCAATTCCAACTACTGTCTCAGTTGTACATCTGGTTGGAGCGGTTGAGTATTTAAACTCGAGGACACCCAGTCCCGGACACACAGTCCTCACCGTATTCTCCTTGATCTAAGGTCACACAGGCCTCGCCCAATCACTCGTGGTAAGTCTTCAGGTGACTTCCGAACCTTCACAAACTTGGTCACTCGGTGATCCACAATTCCTCTTGGATGCTCTAGACTTTGACGCCTAACCGTCTGGAAGAAGCACAATCTTCAAAGGAAACAAGCATCGGATCCATGCAGGATCAACCTCTTTAGTGATGCTCAATCACTTTGGGGTTTTGTAGGTTTGGGTTTGGGATTTCCTCACTTGATGATTTTCACTCAAAGTCCTCGGAGGATGGGTTGCTCTCAAATGACAAATGTTAGTTTCTCTCGGAGCAGCCAACCAACTAGTGGTTGTAGGGGGCGACTATTTATAGCCGGGGAGCAGCTCGACATGATAAGACATAAATGCCCTTGTCTGATATGACCGTTAGGTGGGTAGATATTTTGGGACAGCTGGCGCGTAGCACAACAACGGTCGGAATATTTGAGGTTCGAATTCCTCAGGACTATCATGTTCCTCACTTTGTAGGCAATCCGCACTGGCGAATTCCTAACTCTTCAGTCAGAACAAATTCCTCAGAGACCAGAAGAACTTCGTCTCTATCACTAAAGAATATGACTGAACTGTACGAGATTTCCAATGGCTTCACTCGAAAGGATTGGTAGGTGTAGGATTTTGAGTTGAGCATCACATGGAAATTTTTCCTTAGTATTTCCTTGACCCCCTTTAACAGTACGGTGTTTCCTATGACTCAAGAAAGAGAAAATGAAATAGTAAAAACAAAAGTCTTCATGCTTCATGTTCCTCGAATGACTACCAAGTCTTCAAGGTCACACCAATTTCTTCACTCTCAAAGTCTTCAGAAAGTCTTCAGAAATCCAAAGTCTTCAGTCGAAGAACTTCATTTTTAGGGGTCGACTTTCTCTGTAAATATCAAACTCCTCATAGACTTATAGACCTGTGTACACTCACAAACACATCAGTCCCTTAACCTATAAGTCTGCAATACACCAAAATCACTAAGGGGCACTAGATGCACTTACAATCTCCCCCTTTTTGGTGATTGATGACAATATAGGTTAAGTTTTCAACGGGGATAAACATGTGAAGTGTAAATACTGATATTGAGGAATTTGATTGCAAGATATAGAAGAACTCCCCCTGAAGATGTGCATAGTGAGGAATTTGCTTTTGAAGCAATGCACACTTTAAGAGTATAATCATGGAGATCTCCCCCTATATCTTGTAATTCATACACGCATTTGATATATAATATGAAGAATTTGAAATGCATGATGAAATATGGTGACTGATGTAATTCAGCATGTGTGCATTAACATTAATGAGGAATAAGCATGCAGAGGAACACAACAAAAGTATCAAGCCACCATAGAGTTTAAGATTACAACTCGATCCAGCAAAGTCATCAGAAGAACGAGAGTTGTAAATTAGCAAAAAAAACGCCCATATATAGACCCGCTTGAAGACTAACTCAAATTTCTCCCCCTTTGTCATCGAATGACCAAAAGGGTTGAAACTGAGGACTAATACCCCTGAAGAATATCATGATGATGGAGGAGCGCCAGCGTCGTCAGGGTCTTGAGTCATTGTAGGGCCTTCTGCAGTGTCGTCCAAGTCTTCATGATCGTCCGTGGTGCGTGATGAAGAATATGAGTTGGCCACCAAGGAAGGAACCTTGACCTTCTTGTATTTCTTCGGTGGAGGTGCAGACCAGTCAAAGTCTTCCTTGAAGCCCATTTGCTTCAGATCTTCTTCACCATATATATGTGATAGAATAGCCCAGGTGCGATCAAACACTTCATGGAGGTAGTAGTGGTTTTTCTTTACTGCATTATGTGTAGAAGTCATGTTGTGAAGAATAGAGCCAAACTGACGCTTAACCCATTTGTGATTCCGATCGACCTTCTGGTGAAGACTTATAAGCAGTTCTCCGTCAGTCATCACGCGAGGAGCAGTAGCTTGAGGACTTGACTTTGGAGCATTGGCAGCAGAATCATGTGTGGCAGAGTCATCATTGGTGGAGTAAGATGCAGCTTTGCGGAACTGACCATCTAATGGACGAATGCCTTCATCGATAATAGCAGGTGCCTTTCCCTTTCCTTCAGATGAGGAATATGTCCGTTTGAGGACTTCAATCGGGGGCAAGTAGCTGCCATGGTTAAGAGTATCAGCCTTGTACTTGAGTGAAGACCTTGTTCTGAGGAATCTCATGATCCACGGCGCGTAAGGCTTCAGCTCAAATGGTGAAAGTGCAACATTCGCTAGAGTCCTCATGAAGAAATCATGGTAATTGATAGGGATACCATGCATGATGTTGAAGAGCATATTCTTCATCATCCCCACAATTTCTTCATCTGATGAATCATGACCTTTGATTGGGATGATAGTCTTCGTCAGAATGCGGTAGATGGTTCTGGGCACATAGAGCAAATCCTTCACGAGGAATTTGTTTCTTTGAACTTGTCCAGGCTTCAGCGGCTTGATGAGCACTTGCATATTGTGGTCAGTGAGTTCAGGTTCATCATACAGACAACGAGCACCTTCTGGTGGAGGACTGATTGGCAAGGCACGAAGCAATTCAGAGGCTGGTGCCTTGTAATGAGTGTTTTCTGTCATCCAGTCCAACACCCATGAGTTGATGTCATGTGCTTCACTAGTAATATGCAGCATCGCATAGAATTGAAGAATTAGCTCTTCATTCCAGTCAATGATGTCAGTGCAAAAGTTAAGCAGACCTGCATCATGAAGCATACTGAGGACCAGCGTGAAGCAACACATAGATTCCAAGTCCACGTGAGGAATGTGTTTGTGGTCGAAGACTTTGTCCTTGTCAAAGAGAACTGAGGAATAGAAGTTGGCCTGGCTGGCAGTCCAGAAGCGCTTCCTTCTAAGATGAGCATGTCATATGGGTTGAATTCAGTGAAGAATACGTGCTCGCCGAAGAAATCATCAGCCTTGAATTTTGGCTTCTTGGAAAAGGGATTCTTTGGCTTAGGTTGAGGGGTGTCAGTGATCTGCAGAACCACCTCAGGAATTGCAATCTCAGGTTCCTCATGCTGAGAAATTTCAGTTTCTTCTGTAGTTGCAGCCTGGGCCATCACTTCTTCATTCACATTTTCTTCAGCGCTAGTGGCTGGAATTTCTTCATGAACTGATGGGGTTGCACGAGGTTCATCAGATCCCACTTGTACTTCAGTAGTGGCTGGGGACTGAGGAACAACTTGGAGAGGAGTGAACAACGGAGAGTTGGGGTGCTGACTTTCCCAAAAGTCATCATTGAGCACAGGAGTGGTACACCCAATGTTCACATCCTCATATTCAATTTCTTCAACACCTGCCTCTTCAGTAGTGAACTGAGACATAGGTGAGGAAATGACTGGGGTTGAAGGGATTCTATCCACTTCAATTTCTTCGTCCAACTGCTCTATCAAAGCAGTAGAAGGAGTTTCTTCATCGGATTCCTCGGGAATCTCATAGTCTTCACCAAACGGAACAAGGCCCTTTGATGGCATTGATGAGACTGGAACGACATCAATTGGATTGTCAATTGAGCTGGTCAGAGTCTTCATCTTCTTCGGAGCTGAAGAATTTGAAGAAGTTGATGCCTTCCTCTTTTTCATCGCTGCACGCTCTGCAGCCTTGGTCTTCTTCGCAGCTGATGCAGATGGAAGGCTTGGAGTTGGTGTAGGCACAAGAGGCGCATTTTCTTCAGGTGCAACTGCTGCAGTTGCCCTGACTTGTTCACTTTCCTTAGGCGCATCACTAGTGGATGCCCTGGCAATATCTTCAGCGGCTGGAATGGAGTCATCAGCCTTGGTACTCTCATTTTCTTCAGCAGCCTGACTTACATAAGCGGTGCTAGCATGTTCTTCAGTAGGCTGGGCAGATGCTTTAGCCTGAGGAATTTCAACGTGCACCAGAGCAGTGGCAGTTGAAGAGAAAGTCTTCGTCAGATTGACGAAATGCACCTTGGCGCCCTTCCAATCAGCATAGTAGCGAGCAAATTCATCGCTCAATTGTTTGATTTCCTCTTGCAAGGCAAGGAGCTGATCAGGAGTGAGAGTGAGGACATTGTCCTTGAGGTAGCGCTGTTTCTTGTATTGCGCTTTCTTCAGTCTTCGTCCTTCTTCATATTTCCACTTCTCTTTCTCAATGAAGTGAGACAGCACATGACTTTGACCAGGAGTGAGGTTCATCTCCGGCAAAGGTGTAGTGGGGTCCTTGTGCCATAAGTCAATGAAATCAAGGATCAACTTGGGATCCAGCATTAGTGTCACATTGCTGCCTTTGGCTCTAGCGGCCTTGGCTTGCCTGTCCCTGATGATTTCAGCAAGTTCTTCATCATCAGCCTCATCATCAGAGGGGATTTGGAAGGCAACCTGCTTCTTGTGAGGACTTGGGCGAAGGTCTCGTCCAGCAGTGGCCTTTTTCTTCAGCAGTGAGGGACTAGCTGAGGAACTTGGTGTAGCAGTGGAGCTAGCAGAAGCTCCTGAGGCAATAGAGATGCCAGGTGTTCTTTGGCACGTGGCAAGATGCACAGGCGCCGAAGATTTGGTCGGAGCAGCCGAAGACTTTGTCGGAGGAACTGAGGACTTTGGAGGAGCAGTCTGAGGAATTTGCCGTGAGGGCCTTGAAGAATCTGGCCTTGATGGCATAGCAGAGGAGCTTGGCCGTGAGGGCATTGAAGGAGAAGCACTAGACTTGTGGGCAGGCTTCTTTGGCATAGCCTTCCTGGGCTTACTACTAGAGGCCTCAGCAGCGTTAGCAGCAACAACAGAATCTTCATTGAATTTCCTCACTGCTTCTTTTGCTTGCTTGGCCAGTTTGGCCTGGCGCCTAGCCCATTCAGCTGCATAGTCCTCACTGCGTTTGAGGATGGTGGGATCCGCCAGTTGGCCAGGTCTCAATGGAGGTCTTGAGCATGGAGGGTTGAGCGCGAATTTCTTCATGTACTTGGGAGGAACATACCTGTACTCCCTCCATTCTCGTGCCCATCTCCTCTCAATCCGTTGTATGCGCACCTTGCGCTGATTCTTGTCCTCCTTGCCAAATTGGCCTCATCAGGAGTGCAGTATCCAGCATAAATGTCCTCAGGTATTTCAAATGCAGTGTTGACCTCTGGCCTCTTTCCAGCCTTCTGTGGCTTCTTACTGTCAGCCATTTTCTTCAGCTGAGGATGAACAACTGAAGTTTCTGAAGAGGTATGCAACTTTTCTTCGAGGAACGCTGCAAATGAGTTAAGTTGATGAGAACCTAGTGATTCAGCAGCGGACATTTGTACATGTGAACAAAGTATAGTTGCGAGGAATTTGGAGAGGTCATATGCGTTCTCAGAAGATTTTCAATAAGAAAAGGTTTGAGGAATTTGACCGATGAGTCTTGAAGAATTTCACTAAGCATTCTTTATCTTAGGTTCCAGAGTTGTACAGATTTGAAAATCCACACAATTGAGGAATCTTGAAGAAAATCATTTCTTAGAGAAACGAATCAAGAACAGATAACATGTGAGGTGTTTAGTGTGTGAAGATTTGAAGAATAAACACCTTTGAAGATTTTTAAGAAAACACATGAATCAAAGCGGGCAATAATAGTAACTTTTAGTTACCCAAAGTGAAGAACACGACGAACTGGGAAGTGTTGAGGTAAAGTTCGTCCATTCAGGTCTTCCATGCCCTAACTCGGCAGAGGAAGACAACTACGACGGCGGCGGAGTGAAGAAATCCGCAACCGGCGCGAGTACGACGGCGACGAGGTCGAGGCAGTGAAGCTCTTCCTCACCGGCGATGATGAAGTAGCGGCGGCGCTACGGTTTGGGAAGCTCGAGCGGGAGAGAGGTCGAGCGGAGTAAAAGTGAAGTGAGGAAGAGGCTGGGGTATTTATAGCGGCAGTGAAAAACTGTACGCCTGAAGATTTCGGACGAACGTGCCCCTGGCCCTTCTCATTCACATGACATGTGTCACCCACGTACTGTGAGGTGGCGATCTTGTAGGATCGTGGGTGAATAGATAAGTACTTTATCGTGGAATGCAGAACGGTTTGAGCGGCAAAGCCGAAAATTCAGATAAGATTTTTTTAAAAGTTTCCGTTCGCAATTTCTTTAGCTGTCAAGGACACAATGAAGATTTTGAACGAGTTTAAAATCAGAACGCACATGAAGAATTTGTTAATAGACTGGGTTGAGTTTAGCATAGAGGGGGAAGGGTCCGGTCACATTCACTTAGCGGAAAAAGTCAACTTGAAGAATTAGCAATAAGTGAATGCTGTAGAGGACATAAACTCATATATATATATATATATATATATATATATATATATATATATATATATATATATATATATATATCAAATGAAGAACAACACCGGAAATAGTGAAGACAATGCAAAGTTGAAGAATTTGAAAAACTGAGGAATTTCAAAAACGAAGAAAAACTCAAATTTAAGATTTTCAACTTTGGGTGGTGGCGTAACCCACCGTATAAGAAAGCTGATTTGAGACACCGCGTACAATTGTTGTAGGGCTCTGAGAATCAATTTCTTCATTAATTTCTTCACACTTAGAGGGTTAGTCTTCATTGATTGAAGAAAAACGTTACTTCATGGGTTGCGCATCTAAGTCATCAAGTCAGCATAAGTGTTAGGATGAGTGTCCATTTTAGAGAACATTCAAAGATTCTAGGATATTTAGCTCACACCGCAACTTGCTAAATCTCTTCTCATCCAAGGACTTGGTGAAGATATCGGCCAGCTGATCTTTAGTGCTGACGTGGTCGATGGAGATGTCGCCCTTCAACACATGATCACGAAGAAAATGATGACGAATCTGGATGTGCTTTGTCTTCGAGTGCTGAACTGGGTTGTGAGAAATCTTGATAGCGCTCTCATTGTCGCAGTAGAGAGGCACATTCTTCACGTTGATGCCATAGTCCTTGAGGTGTTTGCTTCATCCATCGTAATTGCGCACAACACAATCCAGTAGCAATGTACTCAGCTTCTGCAGTGGAGAGAGATACGCAGTTTTGTTTCTTCGAGGACCAACAGACCAAAGATCGTCCGAGGAAATGGCATGTGCCTGATGTTGACTTGCGGTCCACGCGATCGCCAGCATAGTCAGAGTCTGAATATCCAATGAGATCAAATGAAGAGCCCTTGGGATACCATAATCCAAGTGTTGGTGGGTGAGCTAGATATCGAAGAATATGCTTCACAGCCTTATGGTGCGATTCCTTCGGTGTAGCTTGAAATCGGGCACACATGCAAACACTAAGCATAATATCTGGCCTAGATGCACATAGGTACAGTAAAGAGCCAATCATGGAGCGGTATACCTTTTGATCGAAGACTTGACCATTTTCATCAGTGCATAGATGGCCATTTGTGGGCATTGGAATTTTGATCCCTTTGCAATCTTGCATGCCAAATTTCCTCAATACATCTTTGAGGTATTTCTCCTGAGATATAAATATGCCATTGAGCTGTTGATGAATTTGAAGACCTAAAAAGAATTTCAATTCTCCCATCATAGACATTTGATATTCTTCACTCATCATATAGGCAAATTCATCACTATAACGTTGGTCAGTACAGCCAAAGATAATATCATCAATATAGATTTGGCACACAAACAATTCATCATCATAAGATTTAGTGAAAAGAGTTGGGTCGAGTGAACCGGGTTTGAAGCCTTTCTTCATGAAGAATTCCTTCAAAGTATCATACCACGCCCGAGGGGCTTGCTTGAGGCCATAGAGGGCCTTGTTGAGTCTGAAGACTTTGTCGGGATTCTTTGGATCTTCAAAACCTGGTGGTTGAGCAACATATACTTCTTCCTCAAGCTTACCATTGAGGAATGCACTTTTCACATCCATTTGATATAAGGTGATATTATGATGGTTAGCGTAAGCAAGTAATATGCGAATAGCCTCAAGTCTAGCAACAAGTGCAAAAGTTTCATCAAAATCAATTCCTTCAACCTGTGTGTAGCCTTGAGCTACAAGCCGTGCCTTATTCCTCACCACAAGGCCATTTTCATCTTGCTTGTTGCGATAGATCCACTTTGTGCCAATGATGTTGTGCTTGCGAGGATCTAGATGTTTGACCAGTTCCCAGACGTTGTTGAGCTCGAACTGATGTAATTCTTCTTGCATAGCCTGAATCCACTCAGGCTCCAGAAATGCTTCATCTACCTTAGTGGGCTCTGAGATAGAGACAAAAGCAAAGTGCCCATAAAAGTTAGATAAATGTGAAGATTTTGAGCGAGTGAGAGGACTTGGTGCTTCAATGTCATCAATGATCTTCTCAATTTGCACTTCGTTAGCAATGCGAGGATGAGTGGGTTGTCTTCGAGGAATTTGACCAGCATTCCCTTCAGGAGCATTTTCATCAGCACCATTTTCTTCAAGTGCGCCAGCCCAGTGATCATCATGATCTGGAATGAATTCTTCAGCAGATTCTTTGGTAGGAATGACATCCTCAGTAGCCTTGAAGTTGATAGAATCCTCAGGTGCTGGTTCATCTATCACAGAAGATAGGTGCTCTCTTTGCGAGCCATTAGTTTCATCGAACCGCACATCTACAGTTTCAACAACTTTGTGAAGAACGCCGTTGAAGACTCTGTAGGTGTGCGAGTCCTTTCCATAACCAAGCATAAAACCTTCATGTGCTTTCGGTGGGAATTTGGAAGTGTGATGAGGATCTCTAATCCAACATTTAGCACCGAAGACTTTGAAATAACTTACATTGGGCCTTTTGTCAGTGAGGAGTTCATATGCAGTTTTCTTGAAGAATTTGTGAAGATATACCCTGTTGATGACGTGGCACGCAGTATCAATTGCCTCAATCCAGAAGCGACGAGGTATCTTGTATTCATCAAGCGTAGTGCGAGCCATTTCAGCGAGGGTTCTATTCTTGTGCTCCACGATGCCATTCTGCTGAGGAGTATAAGGAGTAGATAACTCATGAGTAATACCAAGTTCATCAAGATAGCCATCTAGACCGGAATTCTTGAACTCGGTCCCATTGTCAGTTCTGATGTGCTTGATCTTCACACCAAAGTTGGTTGAAGCCCTCGAGGAAAATCATTTGAAGACTTCATGCACTTCATGTTTGTAAGTGACAATGTGCACCCATGTGTAACGAGAATAATCATCAACAATAACAAATCCATATTGAGATGCATCATCCAGAATTGCAGAATAGTGGTTAGGACCAAAGAGATCCATGTGAAGCAATTCAAATGGTCGAGTGGTAGTCATGACAGTCTTTGCTGGATGCTTGGAGCTTTGTCATCTTTCCAGCTTCACAAGCTCCGCATAAGTGATCCTTGAGGAATTTGACATTCTCAATGCCAATGACATGCTTCTTCTTTGCAAGCGTGTGCAGATTCCTCATGCCAGCATGACCAAGTCGTCGATGCCATAGCTAGCCTTCTGAAGCTTTTGCAAGTAACCACACGGCTGGTTGCGGTCCTGTAAAGAAATCAACAATATACAGATCTCCTCTCCTAAAGCCTTCGAAGACTTTGGAATGGTCAGCTTCCATGATCACAACACAATGATATCTTCCAAAGACAACAACCATATCGAGATCACAAAGCATTGAGATAGACATGAGGTTGTATCCTAAGGACTCGACAAGCATGACTTTGTATATATGTCGATCCTTTGAGATCGCAACCTTACCTAGACCCAATACCTGACTTTTGCCTTTGTCAGCGAAGATGATATGCTTTAGATGTGACGGTGATAAAGGAGCATCCATCAATAGATTCTTGTCACCCGTCATGTGATTTGTACATCCACTATCGAGGACCCACTCGTTTGCTTTGGGTTGATCATCCTGCAGATGAATTAGTGCAACTTACGAACTCATATACTTCATCAATGAAGAATATGACATCAATATCATCAGATCAATTCATCAAGCAATAGCATAGATAAATCAGTATGAGGACGTGACAAATGAAAATTCATTTCTTCATGATTAGCCTGCGTCCTTTCAGGCACATTCAGATCTCCAGAAAATTCTTCAGATGTTTTGAGCACGTCTGGAGACCTGACCCTGCATAAGAGATTAGTTCTTTTTCTTCACCACCCACATCTGAAGGGGTGGCAAAGAATTCATCACTCTGCGAGCACCATATGAGAAAGGTGGCATGGACGCCAGTCCAGTTCGTTTCACATAAGAGGGGTTAGGGTAAGCATATGAATAAGCAGAGAAATTCTTCGAGGACTTATGAACATAATGATTTGAAGAATAATGCACATATTCATAGCCCTTAGCTCTACCCTGCGAAACAGAAGGGTTAGCATGATGATGATGATGATCATATGAGGACTTTGATCCATTTGAGGAATTTGATCCATGTGAGGAATTTGGTCCACTTGAGGACTTGGATCCATATGAAGAGTTTGGTTCATATGAAGAAGTTGATCTGGGGTTCCTATTCTTCATAGGAGGTGTCACGAGGACATTCACCTAAAGACTTTCAAGGCAACTTTTGGGAACCCAGATTTTCTTCATAGGGGAACCGTTCCTGCAGTTAGTCCCAACATATCTAGCAAATACTTCACCATTTGATTCTTGAACAATTTATAGTTGGAGTCAAATGACTCATCAGAAGAATGAGGAGATTCACATGTAAAGCCAGATAAATTGGATGGATCAACTGGAGGTCCCTTTGCAGCAACCCATGAGGTTTTGGGGTACTACTCAGGTTTCCAATATGTTCCATCAGCATTGAGTTTCCTCTCAAAGGCAATACCTCTTTCCTAGGGTTTCTGTTGAGGATCTGCTTTTTGAGCACATCACAAAGAATTTGATGCCCTTTGAGGCTTTTGTACATGCTTGTCGTGTACAATTCCTTCAGCCCTGCATCATTAGTAGTACTAGCAATGTCCTTAGATGAGGAATTAGTGATAGCAGAGACAGGTGAAGAATTTGTAACATTTGAAGCATTTGAACATTTAGGTGAAGAATTAGCAGATTCACGTTCTATGCACTTCACACATGGAGGAACAAATTCTTCCTGAGTAGCGCTGATTTGCTGAGCAAGTAATGAATCGCGCTCCTTCTGAAGATCTTGATAACTCACTCTTAGCTTCTCAAGATCTTGCTTTCTTTGAAGAAGTTCAAGGGAAAGCTTCTCGTGATCAGATAAGAGAGTGTTATGATGACCTTGAAGGTCGTCAAACTTGTAATGAAGTCCCTGAAGACTTCCAGCCAAGGCTTTTGACTGATCCATTTCTTCACCCAACATATCATCGCTCTTATTTAGCATGTATTGAACTTTTTCCAAAGCTCTTTGTTGTTTAGTGGCAAGGGAAGCAAGTTTGACATAACTAGGTCCAAATTCATCGCCAGATTCATCATCATTGGACTCAGATAGATAGCATTCAGTTACCTTAGCACCGTTTGCCATAAGGCAGGGAGTAGACGATGACGATTCTGGTTCGAATGTCATCGCATTGAGAGATTCCTTGTAATCCTAAAACCAAGGATCATGACGAGTCCGATGACCTTCATAGACCTCAGAGAGATGGTCCTAGATTAGCTTCGCGTGATTGAGATGCATGATGTTCCTGAACTGATTTCGGGATAGACTGGAGCAGATGACATCCTTTGCTGTGAGGTTAAGTAGAGTGTACTTGCGAATGTGATCAGCCTCCGCCATCTTGCATAGATCAGTAAGACCGATCTCAGTGACAGTCCACCGTTTGTTATCCATAGCCATGAGTCGCTTTTTCATCATGGCCTTCCATCGAGGATACTCATGACCGTCAAAGATGGGGCAGGAAACGTTCCTCGATCCTGCAGTCGACATAACTAGAACTCCAGGTGGTTAAACCAAAATCACACAGAACAAGGGAGTACCTCGCTCTGATACCAATTGAAAGTGCGTCGACTAGAGGGGGGTGAATAGGCGATTTTTATGAATTCTTCACTGACGAATTTGCTGGTGAGGAAATTCCTAAATGAAGAACTACTTGCAGCGGAATAAGTACTCAGAAAGGAACATAATAGAACATAAGCATAGTCATCATGATGAATGAAGACAAGCACATAGTACAGAAAGCGTAAACACAGGATAACACAAGGAAGAAGACCGACAGACTGAAGAAATAGAACTGAGGAAATTGAGAAAGTCTTCAGTCAATGTCTTCAAACAGATATGAACATGCACACAACAACATACATGAGGAAATGAAAGAGTTGAGGATATAGAACCAGTTAGCTCGGTGAAGACAATGATTTGGTAGACCAGTTCCAACTGTTGTCTCAGTTGTACATCTGGTTGGAGCGACTGAGTATTTAAACTCGAGGACACTCAGTCCCGGACACACAGTCCTCACCGTATTCTCCTTGAGCTAAGGTCACATAGACCTCGCCCAATCACTCGTGGTAAGTCTTCAGGTGACTTCCGAACCTTCACAAACTCGGTCACTCGGTGATCCACATTTCCTCTTGGATGCTCTAGACCTTGACGCCTAACCGTCTGGAAGAAGCACAGTCTTCAAAGGAAACAAGCATCAGATCCACGCATGATCAATCTCTTCAGTGATGCTCAATAACTTTGGGGTTTTGTAGGTTTGGGTTTGGGATTTCCTCACTTGATGATTTTCACTCAAAGTCCTCGGAGGATGGGTTGCTCTCAAATGACAAATGTTAGTTTCTCTCGGAGCAGCCAACCAACTAGTGGTTGTAGGGGGCGGCTATTTATAGCCGGGGAGCAGCCCGACATGATAAGACATAAATGCCCTTGTCTGACATGGCCGTTAGGTGGGTAGATACTTTGGGACAGCTGGCGCGTAGCACAACAACGGTCAGAATATTTGAGGTTCGAATTCCTCAGGACTATCATGTTCCTCACTTTGTAGGAAATCCACACTGACGAATTCCTAACTCTTCAGTCAGAACAAATTCCTCAGAGACCAGAGAACTCCATCTCTGTCACTAAAGAATATGACTGAACCGTACGAGATTTCCAATGGCTTCACTCGAAAGGATTGGTAGGTGTAGGATTTTGAGTTGAGCATCACATGGAAATTTTTCCTTAGTATTTCCTCGACCCCCTTTAACAGTACGGTGTTTCCTATGACTCAAGAAAGAGAAAATGAAACAGTAAAAACAAAAGTCTTCATGCTTCATGTTCCTCGAATGATTACCAAGTCTTCAAGGTCACACCAATTTCTTCACTTTCAAAGTCTTCAGAAATCCAAAGTCTTCAGTCAAAGAACTTCAATTTTAGGGGTCGACTTTCTTTGTAAATATCAAACTCCTCATAGACTTATAGACATGTGTACACTCACAAATGCATCAGTCCCTACCTATAAGTCTTCAATACACCAAAATCACTAAGGGGCACTAGATGCACTTACACATATCCTTCATGGGAAAGACATCTTCAAAGAAAGTCGCATCATTTGGCTCCATGATCGTACTGGCATGCATGTCAGGTACCTCAGATTTTACAACCAAGAATCTATAGCCAATGCTATGAAAAGCATATCCCAGGAAAACACAATCCACAGTCTTTGGTCCAAGCTTCCTCTTCTTTGGAATTGGTACATTGACTTTCGCCAAACAACCCCATGTTCGCAGATAAGAGAGTTTTAACCTTTTCTTCTCCCATTCCTCGAATGGATTTATCTCTTTGTTCTTTGTGGGGACTCGATTTAGGACATGACATGCTGTCAATATCGCCTCCCCCCCATGCCTTGGAGAGACCCGATGTGTCTAACATGGCGTTAACCAAATCAGTTAGAGTACGGTTCTTTCTTTCGGCCACCCCATTTGACTGAGGTGAGTAGGGAGGCGTCCTCTCATGGATTATACCATGTTCCACACAAAAAGCATCAAATTCCTTGGAAAAATACTCTCCACCACGGTCGGACCTAAGCCTCTTGATTTTTTGATCAAGTTGCTTTTCCACTTCAGCTTTATAGATCTTGAAAAAGTTCAAAGCCTCATCCTTAGATTTCAGAAGATACACATGGCAGTATCTAGTGGAGTCATCAATTAACGTCATGAAATATTTCTTTCCACCTTTTGTCAAAACACCATTCATTTCACATAGATCCGAATGTATAAGTTCTAGTGGTGCAAGATTTCTCGTCTCCGCAGTCACGTGAGACTTACGAGGTTGCTTAGCTTGAACACACACTTGACACTTAGATCCCTTGATAGTGGTGAAACTAGGGATTAAGTTCAACTTCGCTAGTCGCGACATGCAACCAAAGTTAACATGAAAAAGACGTGAATGCCACACATTTGATTCAATATTATTGCAAATATGATTAACAACTTTATTGCAAACGTCTGATAAGGATAAACGAAACAGGCCTCCTGACTCATAGCCTTTACCAACAAAGGTTCCATACAGATATTACAAATTTATTCGACTCAAAGACAAGCTTATAGCCATCTCTACATAGAAGAGATCTACTAACAAGATTTTTATTATCGGAGGGGACATAATGCACGTTCTTCAGCCGCATGATCTTCCCCGAAGTAAACTTCAGATCGATCGTGCCAACACCACGAACAGAAGCACTTGAACCTTTGCCCATTAGCACGGTTGAAGTCCCTGCGGTCTGATAAGACGAAAACATGGAAATATCACCGCATACATGCACATTAGCACCCATGTCAATCAACCAATCAAGAGAATGACGTACTGAAAGAATAGTGGAAAATATACCATACCCAACATCCTTCATGTCAGTGTCTCCAATGACAACATTAGCGGTCTTGCCGCCTTTCCCAGTATGACGCTTGTCATAGCGATTAGGACAGCTAGGAGCCCAATGATCAGGATCTCCACACACATGAAAAGCACCTTTCTTCTTGTCACTCTTCTTCTTGAAGTTCGTGTGTTGTACAGCCTTGTTCTTCCCATCAAATTTTGCTTTACCATCAAGCTTGCCCTTGTTCTTGAACTTGTGGGACTGGAAGTTTTTCTTCTGTACCAGATTGGCACTAGATCCTCCCTCAATACCTCGAGCACATGTGTCCTTTGCTCTCGCCTTTTCTTCCACATCAAGAGTACCAATGAGATCCGGAACGGAAAACTCCTATCTCTTATGCTTCAGTAAGGTAGAAAAGTTCCTCCATGAAGGAGGAAGCTTAGTGATGATACCCCCGGCAACAAACTTGTCCGGTAGCATGCAATTGAAGTGCTCAAGTTCTCTAGCAAATGACTGTATCTCATGAGCCTGCTCAACCACGGAGCGCTCTTCAGTCATCCTGTAATCGTAGAATTGCTCCATGATGTACAGCTCAGTGCCGGCATCCGAGACCCCAAACTTGGCCTCGAGTGCGTCCCACATATATTTTCTATTGTCAATTGACGCATAAGCATCAACTATGTTCTCACCAAGAACACTCAAAAGAGCAGCCTTAAACAAGGTATCCATTTTCTGAAAAGCTTGTGCCTGTTGGGCATCTTTCTCTCCTTCAGGTTTGCCAAGAGTGGCGTCATAGCAGCTCATGGTCTGAAACCATAAGACTGCTCTCACGCGCCACCTCTTATAGTGGATACCTTCAAACATAGGAGGTCTCATGAAAGTAGCAAAACCACTCGGAGTAAATTGCCTATAATAAGGTTTTTGGATTGTTGGAAATATGAGCAATTTACCAAATGATTTTATTAACAAAAATAAGCCTGGCTAGTATAGCAGTGATAAAATAAGCCATGTGATTTGATAAAGAGAAGGTAAACAGCATGTTCATATATGAACCATAACTAAACATATCTAGAGCAGACAATATAGCAGGTTGCATATATGAAAGAGAGTCTAACATATTTAGGGCTAATACTAGAACAAGGAACGGTAGTAGAACCTCTAATAGAAGGGGGAGAAACACGTATGAGACAGCAGCAGGAGCATAGGCACTGGACTTGGGGTCGGTGTCCTCCATGTCGTCGAGGAGGTTGCCGGCGTCGGGGAAGTAGTCGTCGGAGTCCGGGGCGTCCGTGACTGAAAAGTCAGTAGTCGCGCAGAGCGCTCCCCAAAAACCTTATCACCCTTCTCCCGTACAGGACTCAAAAGGTGCAGTTTCGGAGGCCTACTGTCCCAACCTGCGGTGCACGCTGCAAGCCGGGATGGGGAAGATCGTAGCAGCAGCGCAGTGCTCAGGAACCGGTGGCGAGAGGAGGAAGTAGTTCTGGTGCGTCTCTCTGAGAGGAGCGAACTCCCTTTTATAGGCGCAAGAGAAGGAGGCGAGAGGCTGCGCCGGGAGCTGAAGGGAACACGGGAGACGAAACGAACAGGCAGCAACCGAAGAGGCGCGCCGTTCGGATTCAGTGTCCACTACAGAAAAAAATGTTTCAGCTTCCGAGTGACCTTTCGTATCGCAACTCGCGGCACGGCGTGGCGCGTCGCGTCCTGGCGTGACGGGCGGCGGAGGAGGAACGCGCGTGGATGTCCCTCTTGTTCTCATGCTCATACAAGTGGGGAAAGAACCTCCCTTATAAGGAGGTCCAACTCCCACTCAACTAGCAATGTGGGACTGAACTTTAGTAGTATCCCTTGCCTTGCACAAATGGGCTAAGTGGGCCTCTAGGATTTATTTAGGAATTTCTTATATAGTTATTGGGCTGTCCCAAAATAGACTAAATTCCAACATCATGTGCCTCTGCAGGCGTTCGCTGGGATCTCAGCCCAATGAACGTTCACCATATTCCTTTACTGTTGTTCAATTGTCTTACCACAGTGTTTGAAGTCAGTTTCAAAGAAACAACTGCCTTTCTCTCCCAAAAAATAAACAAAAAAGAAGCAAATGTCTTACTGTGTTCTTTCTGTAGTTCTATCTTTCAGGGCCGAATATAATATCTAGGTCCCACAAAAAGAAGAAAAATCTACAGACAGCGACACAGCAACCGTCTTCCACCGTGTTTGACATCTTGAAAATCCTCGGGCTAGCATGCAGGTGTGTGGCGTGTGCGGTGTACCCCCATCTCAATTTAGTCCTGTAGTGATGTATGGCGGTGCGTGGACAAAATGTCAACCCGCACGATCACCGCTAGTGTACACACGCGCGACGGTCACCCTGCACGCTCCACACCTTCCTTTTTCTTCCGAGGCTACGTGACGTACGTGTGTGTTCTGAAAGCCCATGGTTACGGCATGTATTTGTCTCTAGCTAGCTTCCTATGGTTGCGCATGCGTCATGTACACAAGAAAAATATCGGTTTGGCAGCCAGTTTCGTATCCTATGTGCCTAGATAAATTCGTGCTATGGCAGGTCAATAATGACGGGAGTGGCATGCATTGTAATTGTGTGTGGAGTGTGATAGTAAAATGTGTATTGAAATGTCCACTATCTATTTCACTTGCTTCTATTTTTTGTGTGAAATATCTCTGGAATTTGATGGTTTCTATGAAACATGGTTCAATATTTCTGAAATCTTTTTTACAACATGGTGTGATATATTTGTAGAACATTTTTGAATCAGCAATGAATGAAGCGTAAGTTGTAAGAACCTTTTAGAACGTTTGTTGGGCATGCTTCAGCATTATTGATTTATAATTATGTGTGGAATGTTTCTTAAACCTGTGAAATTTTAGTGAATTCAATGGAACATCGGTGAACAATAAATTAACTGTGTGCGACTTTTTTATGGAATTTGAGTGAAAAGGTTGGACATTTGTGAATAGAAAAATGAAATAACCAAACTTAAAAAAACAGTCAAATGGAATTTAGGTCTGCAAGTTTGTGAACTTGTAAAATACTTCTGTCATTTTTTAAAGGAGGTTGAAAACCACGGCCTCTACATCATTGCGATGTACACATCCATTCTTATTATTTATTAAGCAGAAGAACAAAGGCAACCACGGCAGAAAAATTACAAGATATGAAATTAACACCTACCACTAAATCGACTTCTTCCACAACTAACACCTTCAAGAGGGATAAACGCCTCCGCGCCATCGCCGATGCGTCTGACCTGAGACGGCCTAGACAAAGATTTTCATCCTGGTTGCCGAGACCAGACAACGAAGACCAACACAACAGGAAGTAGACAACTCCCTCAACGAGGTAATGACGCAAGTTTGTTGCTCCTGAATTCGATCAATGATGATCAGGCGATAGTTTTCACCCCAAACATGAAGCGATGTTCCAGACAACATCTTGATGACGGATCGGTCGATAGTTGCCTTCCAAGTACTTCTGTCAAATATGACATAGCATTAAGAATTATGGGGACCACTAAAAGTGTAAGGAGTGTAGAAAAAGGCAAGAAACCTTATAATATAGAGAAATAGTTTTTTATTGTGAAACTAATTTAGAGGAATGCAATGAGTTGGAAAAATAGCATTTGAACCTGAAAGCAATACCAAACAACTGATTCCTTCTTGCTACATATCGTGCACGCTACCAAAGAGTTTTTGTTGTTCTTGAAGCTTTTCCACATTGAGAAAAGGAAAACATTGCTTATGGACAAGATATATAACAATGCCCCATGTTGGGAAAAAGGGTTCTTATGGAATTGGAGGAACTTGTTGGAAAAAAACTAAAGAGGAGTGATTGATAATGACTTTCAACATTGATCGCGTAGTAGATCAAGCAGGACACTTTATTTGTCATGGGGGGCGAACTATGTAGCATAGGATTTTCTGCCAGAAGGGAAACCCTACTAAGAAAAGAATAGCGTTGCGTTAAAAAATGGAATAGCATTCCCACAAGTTATATATACAGGCCACATGATATATATGTTGTTATGTACGCACGCAGCATCTATACTTTTTGGAAAAAGAAGAGATATTTTCTCGTTGGATTCTAATACCACCTTTTCTTAGATGGTGTTGTTGTCCTCGAACACGCGCAGTTGACCTTGTAGGTCTTCGCCATTTTAAATACGAGATCTCTTTAAATACTAGAAAAATGTTTTTATAGGTGGCTTGAGCAAAAGTAAACAAGGGATGTACTTTTTTATTTTTGAGAAACCGAAGGGATGTATATATTCTATGACAGCAACATATATAAACATCAAGAGTCACTTAGCAACTTGGTGGATGCAAATTTCAATGAGATGGTTGTTGATCCAGACCAAGAGAGATAGGGAGGAAGATGCGGTGCATGCACCGGTAGCTAGCAGTATATATCTAGCAGAGATTTCTCAGATAAAATAGAAGAGATAGATAGAAGAAATAAGAGAAAAGTGAGCGCATGACATGAACAACACCAGACAAGCTGATGATCTACTTTATATCGGGAATTAAGCACATCTAGAACTAGATGAGAGAACCACACGCTGCATGCACGTCCACAACGCTGGTCGTTGCCGTGTACGAGTCAAACCCAAAGAGTAGTAAACAAAGATAAGATAAGATGCCACCATCGTGCAGAATTATACTGGTATTACCTTTCCTTCTGGAACCAAAATGAACTGAAATACGCGTGGGAATTGTCCAGAGCACGTGTTATGATTGCTTCATTCTTTTCTTTTGTTCAAGGGTCTTATATTTTTCTTAGCAAGTATAAAAAGTGTCTCGAGCCCCTTTAGTTGTCCTAGCATTTGAATATTATACGAATTGAAAACAAAGACATCAGCTACGTCTACTAGGGCATGACTATGGACGCTCCTTCCTCTATATATATATAATCGACATAGCACAGATCGACGACAAAGGTCATCAGACGTATCTCGACCATCGCGCCCAGGCCGGCCAGACACCCGGGCATCTGAAACGTCTCTTTGGTAATCTAGTGTCTAATCTATTTTGACTAGCCCACATTGTGTTTATATAGTAGGTCTGGCTAACACGTGTTCGACTCAAATATCTAACCCTATGTATACTTTAAGTCTAATAATTGTAGCCATATATACATATTCGATGCACTAAATTTGAACAAAAAAACACATGGCTATTTTGAAGAATTTGGTTTATGTCATTATTGAAACAAAGAAAAATGTCCATTAGGTCGGACTCAATAAGAGTATTTATTCAAAACCGCAGAAAAGATTTTGCACCTTATAAACCAAACAAATTATGTACGAAAAAGTTATAAGAAATCGGATCCTGCAATTTACATGAGCCGGTCAATCGGGTTGGCTGGACCCGTGGCCGGCTGGGCTAAACGTCAATGGCAGTGGCGTTTATATGTATTACCTGAATGCCAAAGTGTAGCTAGGCTGTTCAGAAAACTAGTCAGATCTAATTAAATTTTGTGGGAGGAGACATTTGTGGCTGAACTTCCTGATATGGGTTAAGGGACAGTTTTGCCATTTTTCACTCGTTGGAGAGAGCTATGTAACACATATATTTTTACCAAAAAGTAAAAAAATACTAAGAAAATCATCACATTCAGAAGGAAGTTATAGATGTCTCATAACCTATGTAGAAACACAATAAGTTTGACCAACTTTATATATTATGAATCCAATGCACTAATTTAGTGTTGTATATGTTTTTTTTTTCTATAGACTCAATCAAACACAAAGAAGATTGACTTAGGATAAACCTATAAGTTCAAATGATTTGGAACGACAGTGCATTGTTCTTTGCTTCATAAAACTAGAAATTTATTTAATTGCTTTTACTCCTTAAAAGATAGTATTGCATTTTCTCTGTATTTGTAACATTCTTTTTTTCTCAATTCATAAAGAGAACATCTGATTTAGAGAGGTCTCTTATATACAATAAGAATGAGTAAATTCTATTTTTACCTCCTATTTAGGCATTTTTTACATGAATTACCCCCATTTAAGAAATTTCATCCGGTTTACCCATTTAACAATAATTGTACCACATTGTACCTGCTTTAATTGTTTTTATCATGACTTGTCAAGCGGATCCTAGCTGTTACGGTATCCATGGTGTGCCACGTCCATGGATCTTCCTCCGCAACCAGTTTCTCCATGCACCCCACCCAGTTGATTCGGACTCCGGTTCAGAGGCTTCAATTCAAGTGAAAACGACCGTTGCCGCTTCCTCAGATGCTAAGTCGTCGCCGTCGCCACCAACGAAAATCTAACCCTAACATAAGGCAGTAGGTACATGTAATTTCGTAAATGGCCATTGCAGTTGAACTATCCAGCCTTTACATAGCCATCGACCAGGCCCTTACGATTGATCAATCTAGCATGTTGGCCAAGCCCATATCATCTCATTAAGGCAAGTGTTGGTCTTTGCTTTCGTATGACCATCTTATACTAAGAATCCAACCAAAAATTACTCAAATTTCCCTCCAAAAGTTGATGCTCGTCAATCGCCACATTTGACCACAATTGTGAAATTTCATGAAACAGACACTCCTCACGTACTCCTCCTTAGGGGCTATAAGCTCGTGAGTGCGAGGGGGTGTGCGGGAGTGGTACGCCTCGAGTCAAGCTATGATGCGCCTAGCCAACTGACGCGTGGAGCCGCACCAGAGGCTGAACTTGGCGGGTGGGCGCGAGGAGGAAACCAGCTGCATAGGAAAATCATCGATGTGGCACATCAATTGCTACGTGACAATTGAGACCCACATGATAGAACACGCTAAAAATTAAGAACGGTAAAATGCGGCACAACTTTCTTTAAAAGTGGTACTTCCTCCGTTTCTAAATATAAGTCTTTATAGAGATTTCACTACAAACTACATACAGATGTATACAGACATATTTTAGAGTGTAGATTCATTTATTTTGATCCGCATGTAGTCCATAGTGGAATATCTACAAAGACTCATATTTAGGAACCTAGGGAGTAAAACGGATGAAAATTCATTAAATCATGCAATTCCTGTAAAGAAATGTCAAAATATGGGATACAAATTGGAATTTACCGATAAAAATGGAATGCAAAAGACGGTCCAAACTCTCCGGAAACCTCAATATGATGTACATGACTAAGTGATAATGATATGAATTTCAGAAGGGTTACAACTTGTCAATACATTTTTATAGTGCATACATTACGCCTTTCGTCTTTCATTACGCTATATGGAGCAACAGGGTAATCACGTGTTTCTTCGTTCACATGATTTGCAGATACATAATATACTAATACATGTGTGTGTGCGTGTGTGTGTGCGCGCGTGCGCGCGCGTGTGTGTGCGCGCGCGTGTGTGTGTGTGTGTGTGTGTGTGTGTGTGTTTAAAAAAACACTTTTTTGTGTTGTAGATTTTTTTTGGATGACCGTGCACCATTTGAAAATTTTGGTTCTCTCACGTTCTTTTTCTTATAGTATTTCTATTTTGGTCAGTTTTATTTTTAAACACTCTAAATTTTTAATGTAGATTTTAATAAATATTCTGAATTTAAATTTTTCATGAATTAAAAAGATATCTAGAATTTTAAAAATATTCCAAAATTCAAAATATATTCATGAACTACAAAAATGTTAATTAATTAAAAAATTGTTCATGAATTTTAGAAAAAGTTCACGAATTCCAAAATAGAAAATTCCAAAAAATGTTTTCGAACTAAAAAGATTGTAAATTCAAAATATGTTCACTAATTCAAGAAATGTTCGCCAATTTTAGAAAAATCTCGTGAATTTTAAAATATCTTGGAAAATACAAAAATCTTTGTGGATTCGAAACAAGTTTGAAAATTTTAAAAATGTTCATGAATTAACAAAACTCTCATGAATTTTAAACAATTTTGAATTCAAAAAATATGTGCAAATTAATTCAAAACATATTTGCAAATTCGAAAGAATGTTGATGAACTCAAAAGGTTTATGAATTTGATAAATGTTGTGAATTAAAAAAATGTGAAAAATGTTTTCTAATTTGACAATTGTTCCCGAGTTTCCAAAAAAGTTCACGGATTTAAAAATTTAGAAAAGAAACGAAAAAGTAAAGTAATAAAATAAAATAAGAATGGAACGGAAATAAAAAAAGGAAAAAGGTAAAACCGATAAAAGCAATTGCGGGAAAAATATCAGGAAAAGGTTCTCTCTTTTTTTGGAAAAGGTTCTAAAACCTTCCAAGATCGGTGGAAACATTGCACCTAAGCCCTAAGTGGGCCGGTCCATTCACGTGCCGCCCGTCAGCTGGAGGAAGCGGGCTGGTCTAGCCAGGCCGGCCAGGTCCACCGAGGCCCAAGCAGCGGTCAGGTCTGGTCTCTTTTCGTCCTAAACTCGCTCAGTTCCTGCCGTCGCCACTCCGTCCCAGTTCTTATGGCCCTGTTATTTTTCACAGAATCCTGTTATTACTCGAAGTGCGCTTTGAATTGCCGAGTCTTACAGCCCTTTTTAGTGTATTGATATTTGAAAGGGGAACTGGGCAATGCGGTTGCCACTTGGTGTTGTAAGTTGTTCGAGCACTATATTGCTACTGCTCATCATGCTATATTCCGAACTCTTTTCTATTCCACTCGTATGATGTTGCTCATCTTTCTTTCCTATGTTCTGCTGCCTCGTGTAATTACAGTATGAATGCCCCCCTCCCAGCGCCTCCCCCTCCCAGCGCCGGCCGCCACTCCGGCGCCGGCGCAGGCGGCCACCGCCCCCAACCCCGCGCCGGCTGCCGCTCCGGCACCGGCGGCCACCCACCCTCGGCCCCATGGCGCCGCTTGTTTCCCTCTCGGCGGCCTCCTCGGGCTTCCCTTCCTCTTCCCCTCCCCCTCCCCCACCTCCGCCTCCGACCATGCGCTCCCTTGTGCTGGTTTCGGACGTGGTGGGCACGGCCAACGGCCCAATCGTCCAGGGGGCCTTCCGGCGCTTGCCGGCCGTCTGCTCAGGTGGAGGCGGCCTGGCAGAACAGGCGAAGCCGCCGCGTCCAAGATCCGCGGCCTCCTTCCCCGGGACGCGGCGCTCCACATCACCCCCTGCCATCCAGCCGTCCCCGTCCGGACTCGCGGATCCCCGCTGCGCTGTACGACTGCTGCTACAACTGTGGCGATCCCTGGCACATCTCGGCCGTGTGCAGCAACGACACCCTGTGTC
Source organism: Triticum dicoccoides (assembly GCF_002162155.2). Lineage (NCBI taxonomy): Eukaryota > Viridiplantae > Streptophyta > Magnoliopsida > Poales > Poaceae > Triticum > Triticum dicoccoides. Next base: position 27,324,053 of record NC_041389.1, on the reverse strand, counting down.
TGAGGTGCGGTGGGGCGGGCCACATCGCTCGTGGCTGCACCCGGCGCCGCAGCCCCTCCTAGGCGGGCCAGCAGTCAAGGTTGCCCCCGGCGCTCCGGCGACTCCATGCTTCGCCTTCCCCGCCTCCCTCGCCACCCATTGTGCCTCCCCCACCCCCGACTGGCCCGCCTCCCCCTGGTGCTGTCCAGGTTGGGCGCACCTGGTGCCAGGTCGCGCGCGAGGCCCCGACGGTGAGCTCCGCTGGGGATGGTCCCGGGTTCTCGGTCCCCTTCGTGTCCCTGGATGCCTCTGTGGGTCGCCGGCCCGTGGATGATGTGCTGGACTGCTGCTATCTTGAGGAAGGGGATGATTTGTGGCGTATGGAGGATGAGCTCTCCAGGGCGGTCGTGGTCACCATCACGGGTGCCCGTCCGCCGGTGGACTTGGCCTCTGCTGCGGTGGCCCTGCATGCGGAGTTCAATATCGGCCCCGACGACATGTCCATTCGGGACTTCCATCCGGAGGACTTCTTAGTGCTGTGCAGGAGGCAGAGCACTCGCGACAGGATGACAAGGCAAGGCGGCTTGTCCTCCCGGTGCACGGTTTCTCACTCTCCCTGCGCCCGTGGCTCCAGCAGGCTCAGGCGACGGGCATCTCACTGCCTTTCCTCGTGCCTCTTGCACTTGTGGGCGTGCCTGCTCATGTGTGGACTAGGCGGACAGCGGATTGCGTCTTGCGGGGCTCCGGCCTGGTGGTGGGCGTGACCGAGAGCACGACCACGAGGCGCGACATGTCATGCTTCAAGGTCTGGGTGCGCATGGACAGGCCAGGCTGCATCCCGGAGCGCAAGCGGATCTACATTGAGGAGCCTCGCCGTTGCAGGCGCGGGGTCTGGACACGCTCGGTGCGCACGGCGTCGCTATGGTACAACATCATGATTTACAAGCTCGCTGAGCCGATGATCGATGAGGACGACGACCCAGAGTTGCCTCCGCGCCCTCCTTCCCCCGGTGACGGCGGACATTCTTCGAACGGGCATGGGGAAGAACAAGATCCTACGACAGATGGTGGAGACGCATCACCGGCGTCAGGTTCGCCGGCGGCCAGGAGCCGGGAGCCACTGGCGCGGGTGCCCGGCGTTCAAATTTCCGGGGGCCCGAGGGCGGACGCCCTCGTCAGCAGCGTGGCTGCCGTCACGGCCAGGGTGGACCAGCCAGTGCTGGCTACAGTTGTTCAGAGGGGAGAAGACCGACCGTTGGCGGATTGACAGGTGGAAAGTAAGGATGAGGCTCAGGTGCTTTCCCATGCAAGTGGTATGGGCAGGACTGACCAGAGGCGGGGCCCTTGTCCGGTGTCCTCTTGCGCTTCGGCTCCTCTTGTCTCCACGCCCGAGGCGGCTTCTGATGTGGGTTCGCCTGCCTCGGTCACTCTGGCGCGGTGGGGTGTAGTGGATCGGGACAACCGGCAGGCCAATGAGAGCTCGAGCGCGGCTTTTCGGGTTGGATCCGAAGTTCTTCTGGCAGCGGATGGCGGGACGACCGAAGTTGCTCACCCTACAGGGGATCCGAGGCTCCTGGGGGATGGGACGGGCACCATACATCCCACCAGATCACCTCACGTGGACCGCTCTGATACGCCAACCCCCCGATCTCCATGCAGGGTGCCACCCCACGTACTCCCTTCTCTTCGACGAGTTTGTCTTCTTTGGGTGACCTGGAACCAAGCATCGTGAGCTGCCAGGTCCGGATCCGGCCCCAGGCGGCAGACACTTTCATGGTTAGCTTATCGGAGGGGGTTTCTTCAGATTTGGCGAATCTTCACGCGGATGGGGCGCAGCAGCTCGCCCAGGCCACTTCGTCTGACGCGTGCATGCGGCTCAGTAATTTCTGCATGTGTGTAAAGCGCGCTCTCTCGCCCATTCTCCCCGTGCCTGTGTGCCGCGCGCACCAGCCGCCCAAGTGGGGGAGACAATGCAGGCAGCCACTGCTCACCACTCCGCGCCGTAGTGTCAGACTTGCCAAGGGAACGGGGCGTGGTTCGGCAGCGACAAAACAACAACAAGTGATCATCCGCAAACTTTGTCTTGCGCATGAAGGTGACAAAATTGGCGACGAGTCTCTTCAAGCTTACATCAGACTCTTCGACAACCCACTCACCGATGGGCAAATCACGGCCATCCTCGCATTGTTTGGTTGGGAATCACCGGCGGCACCAATGCTCGGGGAAGTGGAGGCAGTGGATGGATGAGCATAGGCTCTCCTCTACAGGCGGAGTGTGTGGGCCTTTACCATGTCTTCGCAACCGCTGAAGATGATAGTGTGGAATGTATGTGGACTCAATAACCCAGCACGATGTAGGGCTGTTTTTCAGACAGTCGTCGAAGCAGATCCAAGCTTGATCTGTTTCCAAGAGACTAAAAGGGCGGTGCTGACCTTGGACATAGTTTTGCAATGTGTGGAAAATAAATTCAAGGGTTTTTATTATCTGCCAGCTTCGGGCACATGTGGAGGAATTCTTCTAGCTTGGGACCCCCTCGTTGTAACCCTCTCGAACCCTCACCTCACCGAGAACACCATCTCGGCAGTCGTCTCATCCCCTGGATCGGCTCCATGGTGGATTACGGGCGTGTATGGCCCCAATCCCGAGGCAGCAAAAATTGAGTTCATTTGCGAATTGGAGGACGCTCGGGATTTGCAAGCAGGGTCGTGGTTGTTAGTTGGGGATTTCAACTTGTTGTCAATCCGGAGGACAAAAATAACAGCTCGATCAACCGCAGAATGATCTCTTGTTTTTGGACAAGACTAAATAGGCTTGAGCTCAAGGAAATTTACATTAATGGGAGAAGGTACACGTGGTCCAATGAGAGAGCGCATGCAACTTTGGAGAAGATCGACCATGTTTTTGCTACAAATTCTTGGGAGGACCTTTACCCCTCCTGCTTCCTCACGGCGCTGGGATCTTCGTTCTCGGATACTGTCCATTGCTTCTGGACCTTCATGCGGATTTCTCTTTCGGGAAGCGGTTCTAATTCGAAGCCTTCTGGCCAAAAGCTCCTAGATTCTTGGAGACAGTTCATGAAGCTTGGCATTCTTGCACGTCCACCGGGAATCCTTATTTGGTTCTAAACTGCAAACTCCGCACCACGGCTCGTAAGCTGCAAGCTTGGAGCTCCAAGTGGATAGGCAATGTGCGACTTCAGATCAGCGTTGCCCTTGAAATCATTCTGCGTTTGGACATAGCCATGGAATCGCGGATTCTTAGCGAGGCGGAGCTTCAACTCCGACGAACCCTGAAGAGAAAACTGCTTGGTCTATCTTCCCTCCAGCGCACGATCGCTCGTCAAAAGTCTCGGTTGCTGCACTTGACTGATGGAGATGCAAATACTCGCTTCTTCCACCAGCACGCTCTCCATCGCCAGAGGAAGAATGTGATCATGGCTCTGCGCCACAATGGCCAAGTAACCACTGGGCAGGTGGAGATTGCTTCCGTGGTGGATGATTTCTATGATAGACTTCTGGGCATGGGCATGAGTATGACACGCGACTATGGACTGCACCTGTACGCCCTAAACTTGCCCACGCAGGACCTGAGCAGACTCAAATCACCCTTCACTGAAGATTAGATCCTACAAACCATCAAATACATGCCTTTGGATAAGGCACCCGGCCTGGACGGCTTCACAGGCAGATTCTACACGACTTACTGGTCCATCATCAAAGTAGATATCATGAGGGCTTTCTCATTGTTTTACAGTGGGGACACTAGGGGTCTGGCAACTCTCAACAAAGCTTTGGTCACTCTTTTGCCGAAGAAAGTAGGCGCAGACGAGCTCTCACAATACAGACCAGTCAGCCTAATGCATGGAGTCGCTAAGATCTTTGACAAAGCGCTGGCTTGCAGACTTGCGGAGGAGATGCCGCACCTTGTGGGAATCCACCAGAGCGCTTTTGTCAAAGGAAGAGCGCTGCATGATAATTTCATGTTGGTCCAGAGCACGGCGAGAAGGCTTCACGCACTTCGGCAGCCGGCAATCATGCTCAAATTGGATATTTCCAAAGCTTTTGACATGGTGCAGTGGCCTTTTCTGTTTGAAGTCCTCCGTGCGTTGGGTTTTGGAGATAGATGGCTGGAGTGGATCGCGGGCCTGCTTGCCACCTCTTCTACCCGCATCATGGTTAATGGCGTTCCCAGAGCTCCAATATTCAACTGCAAAGGTCTACGACAAGGTGGGCCTCTGTCCCCAATGCTCTTCATCCTCATAATGGATTCGCTCCATCATCTGTTCAGTCTCGCGGTGGACATGGAAGTTTTGTCGCCGCTCACAAGTCATGGGCTGAGGCAGTGGATCTCCCTCTTCGACGGTGATGCAATTATTTTCCTCAAGCCGAGGAACAATGATCTTCAAGCTTGCTCGCGTATCATGCGCCTGTTCGGGACAACCTCTGGCCTTCAAGTGAACTTCAACAAGACTGCAACAATTCCCATCCGCTGCTCTGATGATGATAAAGCGCTCACCGCGGGTGTTCTAGGCTGTGAGCTCGGGACTTTTCCATGTAGATACCTTGGCTTGCCGTTATGCCTGCGCAAGCCATCGGCCGCTCAGCTTCATGGTCTGGTGGAACGCATCGCCCAATGTCTGCCCAAGTGGAAGGCAGCTACACTGCCAAAGAGCGGCAGGCTCACTCTCGTCCTCTCGGTTCTATGCTCCATTCCAATTCACGCAATGCTCGCGCTCGCTCTTCCGAAGAAGACCATTAATGCCATCAATAAGAACATCACAGGGTTTTTGTGGTGCGGCAAGAGTCAGGTGAACGGTGGAAATTGTTCGGTTGCTTGGGCAACGGTATGCACACCAAAGTGGACAGGCGGCCTAGGTATCCCAGACCTCGCATGGCTGAACGTGGCCTTGCAGGCGCGCTGGCCCTGGCTACAACGAGTGGATCACCAGAGGCCGCGGAGAGAGTTCAACATCAAGGTCCCCAAAGAATCAACGGCACTCTGCAAAGCTGTGACCAAGATATCAGTAGGAGATGGGAACCGAACCCTTTTCTGGGAAGATCGATGGTTAGAGGGATTCTGCCTTCAGGAGCTTGCACCACTAGTATACGCAGCTGTTCCCCCGCGCAAAAGGAAGGCTCGATCTCTCAGAGAAGCTGTCGACACAGGAGTCTGAGCTACGGATATAAATCCGGACCTAGGGCTGGATGCTCTCGGACAGTACCTACGCTTGTGGCATCGGATCCAGGAGATAAATCTGCAAGAGGGAGTGTCGGATACCATAACTTGGGCCTGGGAAAGTAATGGTATGTTCTCTGCCAAGTCGGCCTATGCGGCAAGGTTTGCTGGGCGTGAGGTGTCTATTTCAGCTCAATTCACGTGGAAATCCAAGGCACCATTACGCTGTCACTTCTTCCTCTGGCTCGCAATGAAAAACCGATGTTGGACAGCAGATCGTCTAGCTCGTCGAGGCCTACCACACCCGGATGCCTGCTCGTTCTGCGACCAACAGGAAGAGAATTTGGATCACATCGAGCTAACATGTGTCTTTGCGCGGACGATCTGGAGGAGACTATGTACCACGATTGGCCTGCTAGCTTGGACTCCGGAGGGGCACGAAACCTTGGTGGATTGGTGCGCGGACAAGCCAAAGAACATGCGTGTCCTCATCACCTTGGTCCTTTGGGAGATGTGGAAACACCGCAATGCGATCATCTTCAATGGCGCTTCACCATCGCTCTCTGGGCTCATCATGCAAATTGTGGAAGTAGGAAACGCTTGGTGCACGACGGGCCTGCTCAAGGGAGATTGGAATGGCGTTGCTGTAGAGCTAGCTAGGTGGGCGCGACGTGAGTAGTAAGCTTAGGACCCTCCTCCTCGAGGAGTAGTAGATGTGGCATGCTTAGTCCATGATGTAAAACCTTTCATGTGGATTTGGGCTCATCACCCACCCCTTCTTTATAAATATAATACGCACACTCGTGCGTATTCGAGAAAAAAAATGTTTTTTGAACATGGTCAGGGAAATGGATAAAATCTACTAGTACCTCTGTACCAAAATACAATACATTTTGGTAGGCTAAACTATATTTAGGTACGGAGGGAGTAGATGCTAAGTTACCTTTTTATTTGCAGATTTGGTAATCGTGAAGATGTAAAAAGAGTCTACAGCCCCAGCATTGGATGCTCAGAAACTTTCTTTTTTTCGAAACTGATGCTGTACAAGTTCCCTCACCAAAGGAAGGAAGTAATTCCAGAAATTCTGAAGCTGCTACAGATACTGAAAAGTTCGAAATTATTTAGCTTATATAGAAAAAAAATTAACATTACACCTGATGATATGAGAATTGAGAAGCTCACTTACTGCCTTACTTATAAAGAAATCGGAGGAAGGAAAACCTCCATGGCCTGAGGAAAAGACAGAGCTCCGAACCAGGACCAAGAACCGAAAACAATGCCAATGATCTCCAAGTTCTTGGTGGTCTTTAGTTACTTCATCCGAACACAGCTGTGCTCACACTAGTAGAAAAAGGGCCTACAGTCCTGGTTGGTGAGGGCCTTTAGTCCCGGTTCATGAACCGGGACTAAAGGGTCGGTACTAATGCCCTGATCCTTTAGTCCCGGTTCAATCCAGAACCGGGACAAATGGGCCTCCACGTGGCCTGTCCGCTGAGCCCAGGCAGGAGGGCCTTTGGTCCCGGTTGGTGGCACCAACCAGGACCAATAGGCATCCACGCGTCAGCATTTCTATGGCTGGGGTTTTTGTTTTTTTTAAAAGGGGGGGGGGTTGGGGGGTTTTGGGGGGTTAATTTAGGTGTTTCATATATTGTGCTATAGCTAGCTAATTAATAGAGAGAAGTGTCCTCTCTTTTGTCTGTGCTTGGTCGACGCTACGTACCATACATACGTATAGAGAGGACTAGCTAGACACGCTAGCTAGCTAGTAAGCAAACAGAAGATTGTCATGAACATATATGCATACAGAGAGAAGTGATATCGACCACCTCTCCTTCTCCGAGAGATTGGTCGAACAACAAGTTCTCGTATATCTATCCGACACTACCGGCTACATATATACAATAATTATCTTTTACAAATATATAATCTCCTAAAATACGGACGCGTGGTCCACATAGTATTCTCCGTCTTCAGCGATCACGTGGTCAAGAAAGAATGCCGCCAATTCCTCTTGAATTGCTCGCATGCGATCTGGTGCTAGGAGTTCATCCCGCATCCGAAACATCTAATTTTAAGAAGGGGTCAATACATATATATATATTGATGGTAATAAAATAAAATTGTGAATATTGTTATTTACGCACTTCATATTGTTTGTCAGAGTAGCCCCGCTCACAGGTCGTGTGGCGGATGGACTCGCAAATGTAGTATCCACAGAAATCATTTCCTTGTTCCTGCCACAACCACTTTACAAGAAATAGAGGTCAATCAAACTGATAATTAGCAAGCATGCTAAATGGTATTGATGAAACTAGCGCTTGAATCACTAGGAGATGCCTGCAATATGCTACTATATAGTACTTACTTTCGGGTGCCTAAATTGCAGCTTCTTCGGTAGTCCCGGAGCTTTTTTGGTGAATTTTCTCCAAGCCCTGCCATACAAAGAAAACAATTACTTGATATCAGAAATGAACAAAGTTGCTGATATGGTGGATAATGATCGATTTAACTTACTTCTCGAGCATTTCAGTCATGAGCATTTCAGTCATGTCCGCATACTCCTTGGGATCTTTTCGCTTGGAGTCTAAGACAGTTGCTACTCCCTTCTCAAGCTTAATCTCTAGGAGAATATAGTGGTAGCTGCGCACACATGCATAACTCATCAATATTACATTACTATAACCTGGACTAATAAGGAAACCGAATATGCCACAAGACAGTAACACTCACTTGAAGTTGTAAGGAAAGAGTATTATATCTTTGTGTTCATTTATTTCCAACGATCGTAGCAAGTTGGCCTTGGTTTCTTGGGCACGATATTGAACCTCAGTTGCATCTATGAGATACGTGTTAATGAACCCAATATCTCCCACTTGTCTTTTCTTCAATTCGGCGATCTTCAATCTGCATAATATAGTGAGGATAATTATAAATACATGCAATGAAAGGGCTGAGTTATATAGAGAGACTTAATGACAGAAGTAGTACTACTTACAGACAGTAGGAGGTGACCGTTGCTTTATCAATGGCCAATTGATTGAAAAACTGATAGAACTCCTCAAATGGAATAGGCAAGAGTTCAATTCCAAGGAGGTCATGCTCCTTTTTAACTCTCACATACAAAGTACTCCTCCCCTCAGACTCTTTGCAGGTTTTCATGTACCAATCATGCAATCTTCGCATCATCGTTGACAGAGAACTTTCATCTTTGACGAGAGGCTTCCCGTACTTGTATCTTTGTATCTGCACCTCCAAGATATCATAATGTACATCGTCGGGCAGGTAATCTGCAGGATTGCCATAACCGGGCACCATCCTCAGATCGACGATGTCGCTAGCAGGCACCTTGAGCGGGGGGCACGATTGCTTCGCTTGTTCGCCGAGCTGGGCAATTTGTTTCCCAGCTCGTCGTTCTTTCATCCTTTGATCACTTTTAGTACTTCCCGACCTCTCCACTTCGGCAAATGCCTTTCCAATAATGCGCTCATAGTTGCCTTTCGGCAGAGACTTGGGTGGTTTTGTCAGGGCAGCCAGAGTGCGCTTCACTTTCACCGGATCTACCTTCTCCTCCGGAGGTGGATGTCTCTTTGCTTTCAACCCTTGAAACCAGTCATCCACTTCGGTCTGCGCGATCTTCGCGTTTTCCTCCTCGCTCCTCTCGTACGGTAACTTCTCTGGAGTCTTCAGAGAAGGACCGAATCTGTATCTCCTCCCGCCTTTGGCTGTACTGCTAGACGCCGGCAGAGTAGATGGAGCGGATGTCTTCTTTCCTTGCTTACGAGGCGGAGGAGAAGGACTACGATGCGCCGGAGCAGCCGGAGCGGCGGCGGGTCTCTTCCGCCCTTGCTGACGAGGCGGAGAAGGAGGAGGCTGGCTGCTCGGGCGCGCCGGCGCAGGCGGAGAAGGAGGCGGAGTGCCGCCACGCGCCGGAGAAGGAGCCGGCCGAGTGCCCTGATCGTCACTCGCTGGAGGAGGAGGCGGTGGAGGAGGCGGAGTGCCCTGACTCGCCGGAGGAGGAGGAGGAGGCGGAGGCGTCCAGTTCAGAAGGTTGATGAGATCCTTCCGCCATAGGCATGGAGTCTTCAGAGTAGAACTCAGTCGATACTCCCCTTCACCGGTAGGGTGGTCAAGCCGGAGGTCCTCAAATCCCTCTGTTATTTCATCGACCATCACCTTAGCATATCCTTCTGGAATCGGCCAGCAGTGAAAAGTTGAGTCGGGTTTAGTAGGATAAACAGAGCCAACAGCCGCCTTGACCTTCAAATTGCTCCATTGCGCCATAAGGTGGCAATTTTCAGCATCCGTGATAGCATCCACAGGATAGCTGGCAGGAGCCATCAAGGCATGCTGTGGCTGAAGCAGCTCGGTGGAAGCCACGCTGCTTCTCCGCTGAGATGGCGGGGTAGCTTCGGGGGAAGCTTCGGCAGGTCGTTTGCTGCGATCTGCTTCTCGTTCCTCTAGCCCCATTACCCTTTCGTGCATCGCCTGCAGTTGGCTCTGCTCCAATTTCTTCCTCCTCTCCTGGGTTTTGTAACTCCCTGCGTCCGCTAATCCAGCCTTCCACGAAACGGAGCCTGGCATGCCTCGTGTCCGTCCAGGGTGCTTAGGATTGCCGAGGGCCATTGTGAGCTCGTCCTTCTCCCTGTCTGGAACGAACGTCCCTTGCTGCGCTGCTTCGATATATTGCTGAAGCCTCTTGACTGGTATGTCCAATTGTTCGTCCGTCCAAATGCACTTCCCTGTTATAGGGTCCAAGGATCCGCCGGCCCCAAAGAACCAAGTCCGGCAACGTTCTAGCCAGTTCATTGTCTCTGGTTCGATCCCTTTATCAAGCAGATCATTCTTAGCCTTGGCCCACTTAGGCCGGGCTACAAGGTAGCCACCTGACCCCGTGCGATGGTGAAGCTTCTTCTTCTCAGCATTTCTCTTGTTTGTCGCCGACATCTTTTTACTCTTTTCCGATGTCTTGTGGGCCACAAATGCGGGCCAGTCATCTCTGATCTTCTCATATTTGCCCTTGAATTCTGGTGTCTCATTTTTTTCGACATACCTATTGAGGTCTTTCTTCCAATTTCTGAATAGGTCTGCCATCTTCCTCAGAGCAAAAGACTTGATTAATGGCTCTATAACTGGCTTCTCCGGATCATCCTCCGGCGGTAGGGTGAAATTTGACTTTAGCTCAGTCCAAAGATTCTTTTTCTGCATATCATTGACATAAGACACCTCAGGGTCTTTGTTCTTAGGCTTATACCATTGCTGGATGCTGATCGGGATCTTGTCCCTAACCAAAACCCCGCACTGAGCAACAAATGCCTTCTTTGTCCGGTAGGGTTCAATCGGTTGGCTGTCGCGCGCGATTTATATGATCTCAAACTTTTCATCCGAGCTCAACTTTTTCTTCAGGCCTCGTCTCTTTACCGAAGTTGTGCTCGATCCGGATGGCTAGAAAAAAGAACAAAGACGAGAGTTAATTAATATGTGTACATACCAAAACAATGAATGCATCAATTAGCTAGTCAGCACAGGCTTAACTAATATATATACCTGGCCGGACTCGGTTTGGTGATCACCGGAGCCGTCCTCATGGTCTACTTCTTCACCCTCTCCTTCTTGCACCGGCATTGGGTCATCGGAGCCATGTAAATCATAGCCAGCTGCTTCTTCACCCTCTCCTTCCAGACCATCGTTGTCGTTGAGAAACATCAACGAGGAGAGGGCATCACTTCCTTGTGCGATTATGTCCCTCAACAACGCTTCTTGTGCTTCGTCTCGGGGGGTGTCCATAGTTTGTACAAATATTTACAACATGGCAATTATTATTCAAACATGACAGATATGGATATATTAGTGGCAAACGTAGAACTAGCTAGCTAATCACAATAAGGAATCATATTAGTGGCCTCGACGCTGCTTCTCTAGGGTTTGGGGTGGCCTCGACAATGCTTCAAGGGTTAGGGGGTGTCCTCGAGAACGCTTCAAGGAGGGGGTAATATCGACCCCCCCCCCCCACGTGTTGAAGCTATCGGGAGGGGGTCGGTGTTGAACACTACATCTATGTCCCACAAGTGGCGTGGGCATCGACGCCCGCGGTAGGGTAGAGGGTCGTGGATTGCCGAGCGGTCGAGGGTCAAGGGGTCGAGGATCGCCGAGGGGTCGGGAGGTTGGCTAGTGTCAAAGGATTCAACAAAACCATGTCTTCATCATTAGGCGAAAGTAATAGGTGCATGATGGTACGAAGTTCTCCAAAGTTATTTTGGAACGGAGTCCCAGATAAGATAATTTGCTTTTTGGTACAAAGTTCAGCAAGAACCTTCCGAATATCGTTATTTGAAAGGCCTTTGCTGAGATTCGTACAAAAAGGCAAATTATCCTATCCGGGACTCCATTCCAGAATAACTTTGGAGGACTTCGTACCATCATGCCATGGTTACTTCCGGCTAATGATGAAGCCATGGATTTCTTCAATACTTTGACACTATAGGAACCCTCAACCCTGAAACCTTCGACCCTTGACCCCTTAACGACCCTCGACCCTGAAACCTTCGACCCTTGACCCCTTAACGACCCTCGACCCTCTACCCTAGTTCCTGCCCTCGACCCCTCGGTGATCCTCGACACCCTCGTTATATCGACAACGACTCAACATACATATACATGGGAAAATAATGTTATCGGGGAGGGGGTATCGGTACCCCCCCCTCGTGTCAAAGTTTCTTCTTTCTCCTCTATTCCTTTCTTTCTTCTTCTCCTCTTCTTTTTCTTCTTATCCCTCGAGAAAGGAAAATAAGGAAAAAGGAAGAAAAGAGGAAGAAGGAAGAAGGAAGAAGAAGAAGAAAAAGAAGAAGAAAAAAAAAGAGGAGAAGAAGAAAAGAATAGAGGAGAAGAAGAAAAAATAGAATTTTTTTTTCTATTTTTTCTTCTTCTCCTCTATTCCTTTCTTCTTCTCCTCTTCTTTTTCTTCTTTTTTCTTCTTCTTATTTATTTCTCCTCTTCTTCCTCTCCCCTCTTCTTCTCCTTTCTTCCTCTTCTTATTTCCTTTTTCCTCTCATTCTTTTTCTTCTTTTTTCTTCTTCTTATTTATTTCTCCTCTTCTTCCTCTCCCCTCTTCTTCTCCTTTCTTCCTCTTCTTATTTCCTTTTTCCTCTCATTCTTTTTCTTCTTCTTCCTTCTTAAAAATACATGAAGTAGTATTGCCTAATTCATTGTTCATATGAATATACAAACATTTGCATATTTACAATAATTAATATCACCAAAAAAATCTATGAACAGAAAAAAAATCCTAATTTTTCTAAAAAGTTATCTTTTGCATTGTTCACATACACATATACATTATAGCCACATACACATATACATCACATATCAACAAAAAAATTAAAACATAAAAAAACAGAGCATAAAAATAAAAAAAAAAAGATCTTAAACATTAAAAGAGCTGGGTGGCGGCTCACATATACATTATTTTTTGTTGTTTTTTGCTTTATTTTTTAATTCTTTTTGCTTTTAGTTTTAGAAAAATTATAAACTTTCTGTTAGTGCCATTAGTTTTCAAATTTGAAAACACTTTTTTTGTTTTCTTTGTTGCTTTATATATTTTATTTTGTTTGTACTTATAACAAAATACTTATTGTTGCTATTTTTATTATTTTTTAGTTTTTTTGTTCTGTTTTCTGCATTATTTATTTTTTGTTGTTTTTTGCTTTATTTTTTAATTCTTTTTGCTTTTAGTTTTAGAAAAATTATAAACTTTCTGTTAGTGCCATTAGTTTTCAAATTTGAAAACACTTTTTTTGTTTTCTTTGTTGCTTTAT
>NC_041389.1:27254682-27310888 GCF_002162155.2 Triticum dicoccoides | reverse complement strand
TGCATTATTTATTTTTTGTTGTTTTCTGCATTATTTTTTAATTCTTTTTGCTTTTAGTTTTAGAAAAATTATAAACTTTCTGTTAGTGCCATTAGTTTTCAAATTTGAAAACACTTTTTTTCTTTATTTATTTATTTTATTTTGTTTCTACTTACAACAAAATACTTATTGTTGCTATTTTTATTTTTTTTTCAAGTTTTTTTGTTTTGTTTTCTGCATTATTTATTTTCTTTTGGTTTTTTGCTTTATTTTTTAATTCTTTTTGCTTTTAGGTCAGCAAAATTATAAACTTTCTGTTTGTGCCATTAGTTCTCTTTGAAATTTGTGTGAATCACAAGTTTGTGAGCTCAACGAGGCATGTAGAGGGACGGGCTTATAAACCGGTGTGAGCGCCCTTCGGTTGGCGAGGTTTTCAAATTCATAGTTTTCAAATGAACTCTGAAAAAGTTGGCATAGCATGTGCATGTACAAAACGGACAATGGTATCATACTCGTCTGTTACAAAGTTGGCATGGTATCATCATAATAGTTGCGGGAGAAAGTCTTCACTTTTTCTTCGCTTGTGTCGTTTGCTTATTGCGCCGTAACCATGGATAATCTTCATCGTTTATCAGGATGCTTGGGTCAGCCTTGACTTTGAAGGGGGGAATTTCATGAAACTTTTCATACTCTTCAGACATGTCTGTCTTGCCCTCCACTCCCAGGATGTCCCTTTTTCCTGAAAGAACTATGTGGCGCTTTGGCTCATTGTATGATGTATTCACTTCCTTATCTTTTATTTTCCTCGGTCTGGTAGACATGTCCTTCACATAGATAACCTGTGCCACATCATTGGCTAGGACGAACGGTTCGTCAGTGTACCCAAGATTTTTCAGATCCACTGTTGTCATTCCGTACTGTGGGTCTACCTGTACCCCACCTCCTGACAGATTGACCCACTTGCACTTAAACAAAGGGACCTTAAAATCTACTCCGTAGTCAAGTTCCCATATGTCTACTATGTAACCATAATATGTGTCATTTCGATTGTCAGTTGCTGCATCAAAGCGGACACCGCTGTTTTGGTTGGTGCTTTTTTCATCTTGGTCAATCGTGTAAAATGTATTCCCATTTATCTCGTATCCTTTCCAAATCATTACAGTCGAAGATGGTCCCCTGGACAACAAGTACAGCTCATCACAAACAGTGCTGTCACCTCTGAGACGTGTTTCCAACCAACTGCTGAAAGTCCTGATGTGTTCACATGTAATCCAGTCGTCGCACTGCTCCGGGTGTTTGGAGTGCAGACTGTTCTTGTGTTCATCGACATACAGGGTCACCAAGGTAGAGTTCTGTAGAATTGTGTAGTGTGCTTGAGACCAAGAATATCCGTCCCTGCATATTATTGAGTCCCTTCCAAGCGTGCCTTTTCCAGTCAGTCTCCCCTCATACCGCGATTTAGGGAGACCTATCTTCTTAAGGCCAGGAATGAAGTCAAGACAAAACCCGATGACATCCTCTGTTTGATGGCCCATGGAGATGCTTCCTTCTGGCCTAGCGCGGTTACGAACATATTTCTTTAGGACTCCCATGAACCTCTCAAAGGGGTACATATTATGTAGAAATACGGGCCCCAGAATGAAAATCTCGTCAACTAGATGAACTAGGACGTGCGTCATGATATTGAAGAAGGATGGTGGGAACACCAGCTCGAAACTGACAAGACATTGCGCCACATCACTCCTTAGCGTTGGTACGATTTCTGGATCGATCACCTTCTGAGATATTGCATTGAGGAATGCACATAGCTTCACAATGGCTAATCGGACGTTTTCCGGTAGAAGCCCCCTCAATGCAACCGGAAGCAGTTGCGTCATAATCACGTGGCAGTCATGAGACTTTAGGTTCTGGAACTTTTTCTCTGGCATATTTATTATTCCCTTTATATTCGACGAGAAGCCAGTCGGGACCTTCATACTGAGTAGGCATTGAAAGAATATTTCTTTCTCTTCTTTTGTAAGAGCGTAGCTGGCAGGACCTTCATACTGCTTCGGAGGCATGCCCTCTTTTTCGTGCAAGCGTTGCAGGTCCTCTCGTGCCTCAGGTGTATCTTTTGTCTTCCCATACACGCCCAAGAAGCCTAGCAGGTTCACGCAAAGGTTCTTCGTCACGTGCATCACGTCGATCGAAGAGCGGACCTCTAGGTCTTTCCAGTAGGGTAGGTCCCAAAATATAGATTTCTTCTTCCACATGGGTGCGTGATTCTCAGCGTCATTCGGAACAGCTAGTCCGCCGGGACCCTTTCCAAACATTACGTGTAAATCATTGACCATAGCAAGTACGTGATCACTGGTACGCATGGCGGGCTTCTTCCGGTGATCTGCCTCGCCTTTGAAATGCTTGCCTTTCTTTCGACATTGATGGTTGGTCGGAAGAAATCGACGATGGCCCAGGTACACATTCTTCCTGCAGCTTCCCAGGTATATACTATCGGTGTCAAGTAAACAGTGCGTGCATGCGTGATATCCCTTGTTTGTCTGTCTTGAAAGGTTACTAAGAGCGGGCCAATCGTTGATGGTCACGAACAGCAACGCCTTTAGGTCAAATTCCTCCTTTTTGTGCTCATCCCACGTACGTACACCGTTTCCATTCCACAGCTGTAAAAGTTCTTCAACTAATGGCCTTAGGTACACATCAATGTCATTGCCGGGTTGCTTAGGGCCTTGGATGAGAACTGGCATCATAATGAACTTCCGCTTCATGCACATCCAAGGAGGAAGGTTATACATACATAGAGTCACGGGCCAGGTGCTGTGATTGCTGCTCTGCTCCCCGAAAGGATTAATGCCATACGTGCTTAAAGCAAACCATACGTTCCTTGGGTCCTTTGAAAACTCATCCCAGTACTTTCTCTCAATTTTTCTCCACTGCGACCCGTCAGCGGGTGCTCTCAACTTCCCGTCTTTCTTACGGTCCTCACTGTGCCATCGCATCAACTTGGCGCATCAACTTGGCATGCTCTCCGTTTCTGAACAGACGTTTCAACCGTGGTATTATAGGAGCATACCACATCACCTTCGCAGGAACCCTCTTCCTGGGAGGCTCACCGTCAACATCACCAGGGTCATCTCGTCTGATCTTATACCGCAATGCACCGCATACCGGGCATGCGTTCAGATCCTTGTAGGCACCGCGGTAGAGGATGCAGTCATTAGGGCATGCATGTATCTTCTCCACCTCCAATCCTAGAGGGCATACGACCTTCTTTGCTGCATATGTACTGTCGGGCAATTCGTTATCCTTTGGAAGCTTCTTCTTCATTATTTTCAGTAGCTTCTCAAATCCTTTATCAGGCACAGCATTCTCTGCCTTCCACTGCAGCAATTCGAGTACGGTACCGAGCTTTGTGTTGCCATCTTCGCAATTGGGGTACAACCCCTTTTTGTGATCCTCTAACATGCGATCGAACTTCAGCTTCTCCTTTTGACTTTCGCATTGTGTCCTTGCATCGACAATGACCCGGCGGAGATCATCATCATCGGGTACATCGTCTGGTTCCTCTTGATCTTCAGCAGCTTCGCCCGTTGCAGCACCATCGTGCACATCGTCTGGTGCATCTTGATGTTCAGTAGCATCACCGTATTCAGGGGGCACATAGTTGTCATCGTACTCTTCTTCCTCGCCGTCTTCCATCATAACCCCTATTTCTCCGTGCCTCGTCCAAACATTATAGTGTGGCATGAAACCGTTGTAAAGCAGGTGGGTGTGAAGGATTTTCCGGTCAGAGTAAGACTTCGTATTCCCACATATAGGGCATGGAGAACACATAAAACCATTCTTCTTGTTTGCCTCAGCCACTTCGAGAAAATCATGCACGCCCTTAATGTACTCAGAGGTGTGTCTGTCACCGTACATCCGTTGCCGGTTCATCTGCGTGCATTATATATAATTAAGTGTGTCAAAAATCATTACAGAACATCATGAATAGATAATTAAGTGACCAAATTAATAGAAGTTCATCATCACATAAAAACCAAAGTACATACATAGTTCTCATCTAACAACATAAAGCTCTGCAGAGCATCTAAATTAATTAAACCATATACTTGAAACTATGTAAAACATTTCAATGCGAAAACAAATGCGATCATAATCGCAACCAAGGTAACAACTGATCCAACGGCATAATGATACCAAGCCTCGGTATGAATGGCATATTTTCTAATCTTTCTCATCTTCAAGCGCATTGCATCCATCTTGATCTTGTGATCATCGACGACATCCGCAACATGCAACTCCAATATCATCTTCTCCTCCTTAAGTTTTTTTATTTTTTCCTTTAAGAAATTGTTTTCTTCTTCAACTAAATTTAACCTCTCGACAATAGGGTCGGTTGGAATTTCCGGTTCAACAACCTCCTAGATAAATAAAATCTATGTCACATTGGTCGGCATAATTTTCATAAACAATAAATGAACCAATAGTTATGAAAAGATAATATATACCACATCCGAATCATAGACAGGACGAGGGCCGACGGGGGCGGATACCAAAACCATCGCACTATATAAGATGCAATAATAAAAGTAAGAAAATAATACAAGTAAGAATATTTTTCCTTTCAGAAAGAAGATAAGAACAAGAGGCTCACCACGATGGTGTTGGCGATGAGATCGGCGCGGGTGATCGACGGCGGTGAAGACGGAGATGGGGCGTGATGGACCGCTAAACCTAGACAAATATTGAGGAAAATAGAGGTTGGAGGTCGAGCTTGGAGAGGAGAAAGCTTAAGTAGTGTGGCTCGGGCATTTCATCGAACACCTCATGTGCTATGGAGATGAGCTAGAGCACCACAAAGCCCCCCTCGCCGGCAAGAGAAAAACAGAGCACTGGAGTGCTCTGCTCGCGAGCGAGGGGGTATATATAGGCAGCACTATTGGTCCCGGTTCGTGGCATGAACCGGGACTAACGGGTAGCCATTGGTCCCGGTTCATGCCACCAACCGGGACCAATAGTGGTGGGCCAGGAGCCAGGCCCATTGGTCCCGGTTCGTCCCACCAACCGGGACCAAAAGGTCCGGACGAACCGGGACCAATAGCCCACGTGGCCCGGCCGGCCCCCTGGGCTCACGAACCGGGGCAAATAGCTCCATTGGTCCCGGTTCTGGATTGAACCGGGACTAATGGGCTGAACTGGCCTGGACCATTGCCCCCTTTTCTACTAATGGGCTGATCAACAGGAAGCCAGAAAAGCCCCAGATTGTTGCCATAAATTGATTGATCTGCAAATGTCTGCATCTGACTTCCAGTGAGTATGACACCCAAGATTGTTGGAGAGATTTAACATGCCGAGTAACTTCAATTTTGAAATGGTGGTAGGGATACACCTGGCTGAAAGTTCATTCCATGAGAGGTCAAGGGACTCCAAGAGCTCCAAACTGCCAACGCTTTCTGGAATGCTGCCTGACAGATCATTTCTAGACAGGTTCAATAATCGGAGGCCTTGAAGGTATCTTAGCTCCTCGGGATGTTCCCGGTAAGTAGATTGCTTTATATCGATTGTTTCCTGGAAAGTTTGTTCCGATGACTCTGGAAAGTTTGCTCCTATTGGTTGTTATTTAGTCTGATAGCATGGTTGCCTCAGCTATGTTTACTGCTGCCGAGAAGTCAATCAGGTAGCTGGTAGTCTGCCTAAACATTCTTTTAAAACGCACTTGTCTGAATTTTCGGATTCCAATATCCCTGATTTTATTCTTCCCTATATTGTAAACGATATGACTGCCATTTGAGGAATAAAGTTGATTATGTAAAAAATAGTTTGTTCCGATTGCAAATGGGCTCAGGATGTAGCCAATGACCTTTTTATAGAGGCAAAGGTTGTGGTTCACAAATATGCATCTGATAATGTGTGTAGCTTGTGCCCTCCTCCTGTTAGTGTTCTAAAAGTGAACGTGAATGATGCCTTCGACCAAAACACTTTTTGCGGAGCCACAGGAATGGTAACTAGATTTGCTAGGGGCAGTTTTATTGCAGCAAGGGCTAAGAAGAACATATGGGGACTTTGCTTGGCGATGAGGACTTTACCCAAAAAGGCTTCCGCCCTGCTTTATATAAAGCAACGTCCGACAAAAACCCGGTACAATTGCACACCCACATACACATACACTCAAGGCAGGATACATAGGCGCTGAGCGCGGCAACATGACTCCAAGCACTACAAGAACAACCGGGGACTCCAACAGTGAGCACACCACCGCGAAGAAATGAAGCCACACACGACGAACCGTGAGCTCCAAGACGGTGCCTTCAGGAAGGTTACGACATCGAAGCGCCGCCACCGCCTGATCCAAGGATCAGAGTTTCCCCAGGAGCCACACAACGGGCAATGAGAGCCGCGACGATGCCTTCAAGAAGGCAACGAGCAACGCCGCCGCTGGTCTGTCCGAAGATAGAGCAGGTTTTCACCCTGGCAAACACTCACCCCCACCGAACGCCACACCCCGGCTACCACAGCGCCCACACGGCCATGGCCGCCGGCCAGCACCGAGCGACGGGCTCTACCCAAGAGCACCACGCTACCACCATCAGGGCCGCCGCCCCAGCATCCAATACCTCGACAACACCTCACTCGATACCCGCCGCTACCCCAACCAAAAAGATGAGTGGACCCCGTGGCAAACTAGCCTCCATCGACTTGTCCTGCCGCATCGGGTGCGAGACGGGCACGGCCCTGCTGCCAGGCGCGAGACGGGCTCGGTCCTGCTGTCGGGCACGAGGCGGGCACTGTCCTACTGCCAACCGCGAGACGAGCTCGGCCCTGCTGGCCTAGCGCAAGACTAACGTGAAGCAAATATGCCCTAGAGGCAATAATAAAATTGTTATTTTATATTTCCTTATATCATGATAAATGTTTATTATTCCTGCTAGAATTGTATTAACCGGAAACTTGATACATGTGTGGATACATAGACAAAACACCGTGTCTCTAGTAAGCCTCTACTAGAGTAGCTCGTTGATCAAAGATGGTTAAGTTTCCTGACCATAGACATGTGTTGTCATTTGATAAACGGGATCACATCATTAGGAGAATGATGTGATGGACAAGACCCATCCGTTAGCATAGCATATTGATCGTTCAGTTTTATTGCTATTGCTTTCTTCATGTCAAATACATATTCCTCCGACTATGAGATTATGCAACTCTCGGATACCGAAGGAATACCTTGTGTGCTATCAAACGTCACAACGTAACTGGGTGATTCTAAAGATGCTCTACAGGCATTCCCGGAGGTGTTTGTTGGTTGGCATATATCGAGATTAGGATTTGTCACTCTGAGTATCGGAGAGGTATCTCTGGGCCCTCTCGGTATGCACATCATAAGAAGCCTTGCAAGCAAAATGACTAATGAGTTAGTTGCAGGATGATGCATTACGGAACGAGTAAAGAGACTTGCCGGTAACGAGATTGAACTAGGTATGAGATATCGACGATCGAATCTCGGGCAAGTAACATACTGACAGACAAAGGAAACTACGTATGTTGTCATAAAGATTCAACCGATAAAGATCTTCACAGAATATGTAGGAATCAATATGGGCATCTAGGTCCCGCTATTGGTTATTGACCGGAGAGGCGTCTCGGTAATGACTACATGATTCCCGAACCCGCAGGGTCGCACGCTTAACGTTCGTTGACGCTAGAGTAGTATTGGGATATTTGATGAGTGGTAACCAAATGTTGTTCGGAGTCCCGGATGAGATCTTGGACGTCATGAGGAGTCTTGGAATGGTCGAGAGGTAAAGATTTATATATAGGAAATCATACTTTGGGTTCTGAAAAAAGGTGCAGTTTTTTCGGTATTGTACTGGGAAGCTTCTAGAAGGTTCTGGAGGATTCCAGAGGGGTCCGAAAGTCCACAAGTGGGTTCACCACGACCCAAGGGCTAGCATTGGCTGCGGGGAGGTTATCTAGCCTTATTAGGCTAGGCGCACCAAGTCCTCAAAAGCCCATGTGGCTAGGG
Organism: Triticum dicoccoides; assembly: GCF_002162155.2. Taxonomy (NCBI): domain Eukaryota; kingdom Viridiplantae; phylum Streptophyta; class Magnoliopsida; order Poales; family Poaceae; genus Triticum; species Triticum dicoccoides. Next base: position 27,302,889 of record NC_041389.1, on the reverse strand, counting down.
AAAGGAAAAAAAAAGAAAGGAGTCCTAGTCTCTACTCCTAATGGAGCAGTTGGTAGTCTCCGCCGGTCAATTTTCGTCCCACCATTTTTGTCCGGTTTTTTTTCATAGGTTAACCTTTATAGATTTTTTTCATCTTGCCGATCCGTTTCGTTACTCCACCCGCCCTGTCGATAGCCCAACCAATTTTTCCTGTCGAAGCCCCGCCCCGTACGAAAAAAACCGGTGGAGAAAACTACCCAACGCACGCCCTGCCCCTCCTCCCTCCCGCAATCCCTAGCCTCGCATCTCCGCGGTCATATTCCCCACCTCTCTCTGCCCCGATCGATGGTGCCTCTGTGTGGCGGCGGCGTCAAGCGTCGGCAGCTTCACCTGGATCTCCTCGAGCCAGGGCCCTCCGCGCGCCAGCACCTTCCCCATCGTGCGTGATCTGTCTGCTCCGACACACGGTGAGCGCGCTGCCGCCGCCTTGTCGCCGATGTCCTGATCCATCGGCGACAACGGCGGCTCCTTCTGGCCGGATCAAGCCGCGGAGACCCGTGGGATCCCCTCCTTCGGCAGTACCTCCTCATCTGGTGAGATCCCCTTCCCATGTCTGATGCCTCAAACCGTTCGGCAAGCACCAGCAAGTTTTTTTTACCGAGTAATTAATGTATTGAATGCAAGATTGCATTCTTCCACGGACAGAGAGTGGAACACCACCTTCAGTTTCTCATCTGATCCCACTTATGGACTCCATGAATGAAGTAAGATAACAATCCATTGGTCAATTACATTGCCTCTTTAGATGGTTTTTAGTGGGCATCAGACTTGGTTTAGATGGCTTTTGTTGTGAAAGAAAACTTATCTTTCTAAAGACTGTACTCTGAAACTTACATCTCATACTTGATTTTTCTTGAATAATTTTTTTAGGCCTGATGTGTATCCAACGACATGGGAGATTAAAGATTTGCATGAGACTGACGATTGTGATTTTGGCCCTGTACTGAATAATTTTGGCAGCGACTGGGTGATGATGATTACAAGCCAGGTAACCAAATGAGTCCTTCGGCAGCTGGCTAGCTAGCTGTTCTTATCTTACCATTATATGTCTTCCTCAGTATTGATTTGTGAATTATTTCTTTTTTAGAACTATGCAGGAGGACTGCATGTGATGAGTCAAGGCACAAGAACTACGACCATTTTAGCTCCAGCAGTAAGTACACAACCAATAAACAATGCATTTTCACAACCCAGACTTCTTCATTCTGGCTGACAGGCTCGCTGGCACAGCCACATAATCTCATGCATTCAAATTGCTAGCTACACGAAATACGCCCAGATCTACGAGTAGGAATCCAAGGTAACACTTATTGCTTACAAGTATTTACTTCATTTTTCTTCATGTAAAAAGAGAATGCAAGCTGAAATATAAAGTCTGCAGATTCCTCATGTATGTTCAATTTCCAGAATAGGAAGAACCATACCAACAGCATACATACATATTACAGTTCTGCATTTCAAATTTGAAGACCAAGGCAAAGCCCGATCGATGCAATTGGAGGTGAATGTCTGTTTTCTTTCTTGTATTTAATCTTAGAAAACAGAATCTCATCAAGTGAAAATCCGCAGGCATTGCAGTCCAATTGTTCTAGGGATTGAAACCAGACGTGTGACTGAATACTGCTTGGAACATGTGATTCTGCAAAGTTGAGGAAGTATGGACTCAGATCCTTTAAGGGTTTGTTCCCATACTGTGGGGCAGCAGGATCTGAGTCCCACTATGAGGGATCAGCCTTCAGAGATCAGCTACCGGCGTCATACTGCCCCCACAAGGTAAACCCGCCATTTATCTGGGGCCTCAAATTGCAGTGTTTGTCCCTCTTCATTTGTTATTAGTCTATGCGATTTCATTCTTTAGCATCTGATGTGGCAGACTGTTTGTCGGTGTCAAAACCGGCGGATCTCGGGTAGGGGGTCCCGAACTGTGCGTCTAGGCGGATGGTAACAGGAGACAAGGGACACGATGTTTTACCCAGGTTCGGGCCTTCTTGATGGAGGTAAAACCCTACGTCCTGCTTGATTAATATTGATGATGTGTGTTACAAGAGTGGATCTACCACGAGATCAAGGAGGCTAAACCCTAGAAGCTAGCCTATGGTATGATAGTTGTTCGTCCTATGGACTAAAGCCATCCGGTTTATATAGACACCGGAGAGGGCTAGAGTTACACAAAGTCGGTTACAAAGGTAGGAGATCTGCATATCCGTATCGCCAAGCTTGCCTTCCACGCCAAGGAAAGTCCCATCCGGACACGGGACGAAGTCTTCAATCTTGTATCTTCATAGTCTTGGAGTCCGGTCGATGATGATAGTTCGGCTATCCGGACACCCCCTAATCCGGAACTCCCTCAGTAGCCCCCGAACCGGGCTTCAGCGACGACGAGTCCGGCGCGTATATTGTCTTCGGCGTTGTAAGGCGGGTTCTCCTTCAAACTTCATGTTTCTGTCGAATAGTGTCCGGCTTCCTTATAAATGTTGTGCTCCTTGGCTTCTACGCCCAATAATGGCCTTCTTTCACGTGTCGCACGAATGCGAAAGGCTGGGGTATTTTTACATTTTACCCCCTAGCCGTGCGAACGAGCCGCCTATAAGAGAGGCGAGGATCTAGATCCAGCTCACACCATCCTCCATCCGCAAGTTCTCATCGAAGCGCCTCTGACAAAAATCCATTCCATCATGGATAGTCGACGCAGCTCCTCCTCTCGCGCTCCCAGACCTAAGCCAGGAGATTGGGGGAGATGCTCAGTTCCACACAGCGAGCTAGTGGCGCTCCAAACCGAGGGATATCTTCCCCCAGCTTTCATGGTTCCGGTTCGAGCCGGACTGGCCACCTACAAGGGTGGAAAGCAAGCGGAGAGCGTCCCCAACCCTTCCAAAGGAGAGAGGGTATGCTTTGTCCCTTATCTAATAAGGGGACTCGGATTTCCCATACATCCGTTTCTCCGGGGGCTCCTAGAGTTCTACGGACTCCAGCTTCACCACCTCACGCCTGCCTCCATTTTGCACATCGCGGGCTTCGTAGCTCTTTGCGAACTGTTCTTGGGCATCGAGCCACATTTTGCGCTGTGGAAGAGATTGTTTTGCCTCGTACCCCGTTCTCATGAGGGGTCGATATATCAAGTGGGCGGAGCCGAAATATGGCGCATCGCCGGGACCAGATATCTATCCGGCACCCCGAAGAAGGCGTCCGAAGACTGGCCTTCGGAATGGTTCTACATGGAGGACGCCCCTCTGCCGGGTCCAGTTCGGATCGGCCTCCCAGAGTTCAGCAATGCTCCCTTGAAGAAACACCTGAGTTGGCGCCCGCGGAGCCCTCAACGGGAAGATGATAGGAGCGTCCATTATCTGATGGGCCGGATTAGGTTACTGGCCCACTCCGGATTGACCATGATTGGAGTCATGGCCACATACATTATGCGAGGGGTGCAGCCACTCCAATATAGGGGCCACCCTATGTGGGATTTCAACGGGGAAGACGACGCCACCCATCATGGCCGCAGAGGGCCGAGCTCGGCATCCGATCTGGCAAAGATCCTGTCCGGCTTGTACAAGGGGGAGGAGGACTTTCTCCGCACAAATACATTAAATGGATTCTCCATGAATAACCCTCGGAGCTGGGTGAGCGGACGTTTATCTACCCGATCTATACTTCCAAAGTCAAGTATTTTACTTTGTGATTTCGACGCAGGAGATGCGCCGGGACGTAGAGGGCATACGAAGCCTAACTCCACAGCCTGAGGATCTGGAACGATCCCTTGATCCGACCTCCGAAGAGGATCCGGACATAAAGGTGGAGCTGATTGACGGGGTGTTCCACCAACTTAGCATGGACAATGCTCTAGTCGCCATTACGGCTGACTACCCCGGTTTGTTTCCGGCCTCCCAGGTGATTATGACCGAGGTCTTGATATCATCATTTGATCCATGCTCAATTCTGGCCATCTTATACTGATGGTGCATCGCAGGAGGCGCCCTTAAGGCGGGAAGCCGAACCCGCGGCGGCTGACCAACAAGGGTCAGTTCGGCCCAGCAGGCGGAAGAGGAGTGCGACGCGAACCGAAACGTCGCCGCAACGGTACGGAGCATCGCTGTTTTTAAGGGAAGGATCCCTAGGAGGTATATTAATGCTCATATCCTTTCCAGAAAGAGCGCTCGCCGGACAGTGTCCGGAGAGGTTGCCAATCAAGCCTCCGCCAGCCATGCTCCAACGCATGGTCCGAAAGGAGAGGCGAACACAAGGCATGAGCCGGACGCTCCTCCGACGGAGGATGCCGACAGGCTGTCCGCCACCCGATCTAAGGTGGAGAGCGCCATGAATCACAGGCGTCGCCGGACAGTTCTTCGTGACGCGTGTTTCTCCCCGGAGGCGTTAAATGCCTTTGATGCGGGAAACGCGCACCTCCGTGCCGCTCAAGATGGTTTAACTAGAGCCACGGAGCAGTATGTGAAAGACATACGGGTAATAATTTTAATAGTTATATATGCCAGTAGCCCCCGAGACTTAAAATAGTGAAAATAACTGATTTAAGGATCAATTATTATGCAGGATCTTACGGAGAAGAACACCCATCTGTCCCAGGAGCTTCAAGAGTGCAATGCCCAACTTGAGGCCGCACTGGCCGCCACAGGGGGAGCCACAGAGACCCCCGTTGGTAAGACGTACTTCGAAGAGATAAGTAATTAACAAAGTGCGGCGTGTGCGTGAATCTGACAATAATATTGCAGAGGGCGCCGGATTAGATCCGGACAAGCAACAACTACTGCGTTAGCTAAAGGCCGGCGAGAGGGTGCTTATGAAGGTGCAACAGGAGAGAAACAAGCTCCAAAATGCCCACACCCAGCTAGGAGAAGAGCTGAAAGGTGTTCGGGCCCAGCTGTCTGGCTCCGTGAAGGAGAATCAGCGGCTTCGTCGCGGCATTTATAGTAAGTGCTTGAGCAAATTCCTTTGAAAAGAAGAATCCGGCGAGGAAGTCGATTGACAGAAATGTGTCTTTAGGTGTGCTCACAGGTCGCCCTGCGGAGGAAATGCCTGGTTCAACGGGTGACCAACTTCCCGAGCTGGTGCAACTGCTCGAACGTGTTCGGCAGGCGATGAGTGGCGTCATTCAGGCCTTATGGCCTTCCGTCTCCCTACCCGAGGGCCTTGGAGGGCTTGCTGAGAAGCTTCAGGGAGCACGGCGACGCCTCCGTTTGTGGAAGATATCGGCCTGCCGTCAAGGCGCCAGGGAGGCCTGGGCCATGGTGAAGACGCGGTACCCGAAGGCTGACCCAAACCACATGGCCGAGGTCGGACCTGCGGGGCCTGATGGGAAGGAGATCCCTGTGAGCTTGATGTATGGCCAAGTAAAGCTGGCCGCTAAATATTCCCAACAGGACTATAAATTAGACAGCCTGTTTGATGGGATTGAAGAGGAGTACAATCAGTCAGTTTGACGATGTAGATTATTTTTCCTTTTAAAAAAATGACATGTAGAATGCCTTCTAGCCGGATTGTAGATCGTTTGTCTTTGCGGACCGTTTCGCTTCAACCTCGGGACCCAACAGTCCGGAGTGTGTCCGAATACCCTTACAGTTATAATAGAACCGGGGTATGCATGGAGACAAGGTGTCGGGGTCATAATTGCTTTATCAGACAAGTGCCCAACTAGCTATGTTATATTACATGGTTAGTAAGAAACATCTTCCAGGGAGAATAGTTTCGTTAAGGGTTCCTTTCCCTGGGAGGCATGCCCTAAAGTGCAATGCCGGACTGCGAAAATAGCAGAAAAAACATCTGGGGGCAGATAAATAAGTAAGTAATAAATCATTTTTCAAATCACCGACCGAATATTCTCTTAAGAACGCTAGCTTTCGGCTTCACCCAGTCTGAGGTACACTTCCGGCTGACCCGGCAGTAACAATCGCAGAGGTGCTCCCTTTACCTCCTAGCTGAACAATCGGGAACGTAGGGGTAAGCACAGGAGCCAGGCAACCCAGCTTGGCCAATACTGAAGTCATATCGATGCATATAATGATGAATAAAAGGTACATGCGGAAGTATGACACATGTATTGGGCATGAAGCCCGTATGAATAAGCTTATGTTAAAGAAGCCCCAGGTATAACGAGTGCTAGGAGCACATCAAGTGTGTGCGAACAAAGCGCAAATCAGCCTATAAAAGGTATTGAAAAAAAGTGGGAAGAAGGAGGGGAACAAAAGACAGTAAAAAATATAAAAAGGTGGATGGGGGAGTGAGACGAACTCTGAGCGGCGTTAGGCGTAGAATCTTCGGAGACGGGCTGCGTTCCATGGGTTCGGCTCGAGTCGGTTGTCAGATGCGTTACGTAGACGGTATGCTCCGCCGGTCAGGACTTGGTCGATGATGAAGGGACCTTCCCACTTGGGCTTAAGTTTGTCCTTTTTCTTGTCCGGCAGGCGTAGAACAAGTTCGCCAACATTGTAAGTTTTGGCCTGTACTTCTCTGCTTTGATATCTTCGAGCCTGCTGCTGATAAAATGCAGAACGAGCCTTTGCCATGTCCCGCTCCTCCTCTAAGGCGTCCAAACTGTCCTGCCAATCCAACTCGGCTTCTCTTTCTTCGTACATGCGCACACGAGGTGAGTCATGAATTATATCGCATGGCAAAACTGCCTCTGCGCCGTATACCATAAAAATGGTGTGAATCCAGTAGTTCGGTTTGGCGTGGTCCGCAGGCCCCAGAGTACGGAGTCGAGCTCCTCTACCCAGTGCGTGTTAGATTCCTTGAGGGACCGCACTAGTCTGGGTTTGATGCCGCTCATGATTAGACCATTTGCTCGTTCGACTTGACCGTTAGTTTGGGGGTGATAGACTGAGGCGTAATCGAGCTTGATGCCCATGTTTTTGCACCAGAGTTTAACCTCATCGGCCGTGAAATTTGTGCCGTTGTCAGTGATGATGCTGTGGGGGACGCCAAAACGGTGTACTACTCCGGATATGAAGTCTATCACAGGTCCGGATTCTGCCGTTTTAACTAGCTTGGCCTCAATCCATTTGGTGAATTTGTCCACCATGACCAATAAGTATTTGTGCTTGTGGGTTCCCCCTTTAAGGGGTCCAACCATGTCAAGCCCCCAGACCGCGAACGGCCAGGTGATGGGTATAGTTTTGAGGGCGGTGGGTGGCATGTGGCTCTGATTAGCAAAGAGCTGGCAACCGACGCATCGTTGGAGTAAGTCCTGAGCATCTGCCCGGGCTGTCGGCCAATAAAATCCTGTACGGAAGGCCTTGCCTACAAGGGCCCGGGCTGCAGCGTGGTGCCCGCCGAGTCCGGCGTGAATTTCAGCCAGGATATTTCACCCTTCCTCTTCGGAGATACACCTTTGAAGGACTCTGGTTGTGCTTTTCTTATAAAGTTCTCCCTCATGGACCTTGTAGGCTTTAGATCGCCGAACTATGCAGCGGGCCTCATTTTGGTCTTTGGGAAGTTCCTGCCGGATTAAGTAGGCTAGGAATGGTTCTGTCCACGGGGCAATTACTGCCATTATTTCGTGGGCTGAAGGTGTTACTTCATTGGCTGAGCCGCCGATTGTGTCAGAATGGTCTGAGTTAGGTGATGCAGCTGGCTCCGGATTGTTATTTCCGGACTCCTCTTCCCATAATACGGATGGCTTAAAGAGCCGTTCCAGGAAGATGTTCGGAGGGACGACGTCTCATTTCGCGCCGATGCGTGCTAACACGTCTGCTGCCTGGTTATTATCCCGGGCTACATGGTGGAATTCGAGTCCTTCGAACCGAGCTGACATTTTTAGGACGGCGTTGCAGTAAGCTGCCATTTTTGGATCTTTGGCATCAAAGTCTCCATTTACTTGGGATATTGCGAGGCTTGAATCCCCGCGCACCTCTAGGCGTTGAATGCCCATGGAGATTGCCATCCGGAGGCCATGTAGAAGGGCCTCGTATTCGGCTACGTTGTTGGAGTCCATGTACATTATTTGAAGTACGTATTGGATTGTGTCTCCAGTTGGGGACGTCAAGACGACGCCAGCCCCCAGGCCAGCCAACATTTTGGACCCGTCGAAATGCATGATCCAGTTGGAGTATGCGCCGTACTCTTTAGGAAGTTCGGCTTCGGTCCATTCGGCGACGAAGTCAGCCAAAACCTGCGACTTTATAGCTCGCCGTGGTTTGTAGGTTATGTCAAATGGTAAGAGCTCAGTAGCCCATTTTGCAATCCTGCCCATTGCGTCGCGATTGTTTATAATATCGTTGAGAGGTACTTCGGAGGCCACCGTTATGGAATACTCTTGAAAGTAGTGTCGCAGATTCCGGGATGCCATGAACACCGCATACGCTATCTTTTGATAATGTGGGTACCGGGACTTGCATGGAGTTAGAACAGTGGATACGTAGTACACTGGTTTTTGAAGAGGGAATCTGTGCCCTTCTGTCTCTCGCTCGACGACGAGTACCGCGCTGACAACTTGATGTGCTGCTGCGATATATAATAACATAGGTTCGCCCAGGTTGGGCGCGGCCAGGACCGGATTTGTTGCCAGTATGGCCTTTATTTCTTCGAGTCCGGCTGTGGCAGCATCCGTCCATTCGAAATGTTCGGTGCACCGGAGGAGGCGGTAGAGGGGCAGAGCCTTTTCTCCCAAACGATAAATGAAGCGACTTAAGGCCGCTACGCATCCGGTTAGTTTTTGTATTTGCTTGAGGTCTTTTGGAATATCCAATTGTGACAGAGCTCGGATCTTAGCCGGGTTTGCTTCAATTCCTATACCGGATACAATGAAGCCCAAGAGCTTTCCGGCTGGTACTCTGAAGACGTATTTTTCCGGATTGAGCTTAATTTCATATGCTCGGAGGTTGTCGAATGTCACCCTCAAGTCTTCTACTAGAGTTTCGACGTGTTTGGTCTTGACGACCACATCGTCTACGTATGCCTCTACTGTTTTGCCTATCTGGGTAGCCAGACATGTTTGAATCGTGCGCTGATATGTTGCGCCGGCGTTTTTGAGTCCGAAGGGCATTGTGTTGAAGCAGAATGGACCATATGGAGTAATGAATGCCGTTGCGGCCTGGTCTTTCTCCGCCATCTTGATTTGATGGTATCCGGAGTATGCGTCGAGGAAGCACAATGAATCGTGCCCTGCAGTAGCATCGATGATTTGGTCGATGCGAGGGAGAGGGAAAGGGTCCTTTGGACAGGCCTTGTTAAGGTCTTTAAAATCGACGCAGAGGCGCCATGATTTGTCCTTTTTTGGTACCATTACTAGATTGGCTAGCCAGTCTGGATGTTTTATATCTCTGATGAATCCGGCTTCTAAGAGTTTGGCTAGCTCCTCTCCCATTGCCTGTCTTTTGGGTTCGGAAAATCGCCGAAGAGCTTGTTTGACTGGCTTGAATCCTTTTAGGATATTTAGGCTGTGCTCCGCCAGCCTGCGTGGGATTCCTGGCATGTCTGAAGGGTGCCAGGCAAAAATGTCCCAATTTTCCCGAAGGAATTCTCGTAGTGCGGCTTCGACATCAGGGCTTAATTGTGCCCCAATGGAGGCCGTCTTTGTGGGGTCCGTTGGATGGACCTGAAATTTGACTATTTCGTCTGCTGGTTTAAAAGAGGTGGACTTGGACCTCTTATCGAGTATCACATCGTCCCTATCCACCGTGGAGCGCAGCACAGTTAGTTCCTCTGCCGCTAGGGCTTCAGACAATGCCTCTAGGGCCAGTGCGGCTGTCTTATTTTCAGCGCAGAGTGCTGTATCTGGATCACTGGCCAGAGTGATTATTCCATTGGGTCCGGGCATTTTGAGCTTCATGTACCCGTAATGGGGTATAGCTTGGAAGATTGTGAATGCCTCTCGCCCTAACAAAGCGTGATATCCGCTGCCGAATGGGGCCACTTGGAACGTGACCTCTTCGGACCTGTAATTGTCTGGTGAGCCGAACACTACATCTAGTGTGATTTTTCCTGTGTAGCGTACTTCTCGACTAGGGATTATTCCTCTGAAGGTTGTGCTGCTTCGCTCAATGCGGCTCCAGTCAATTTCCATTTTTTGAAGGGTTTCCTCATAGATGAGGTTTAATCCGCTGCCTCCATCCATGAGTACCTTAGTAAGACGGAAACCGTCCACTATCGGACTGAGGACCAATGCGGCTGGTGCTCTAGCTGTTCGGAATTTAGGTTCGTCGCTGGCATTGAAGGTGATAGCCGTGTCGCTCCATGGATTTGTTGTTGCTACTTGGTAGACTTCGGCGAGGCTGCGGATTGTTCGTTTCCGCATGTTATTTGATGCGAAAGTCTCGAAGACTGTTAAGACCGTACTGGTACTGCTGGGTTGGTTGCCCGGGGCTAAAAAGCCCACGCCACTTTTGGCCACCTACCATAGTATCGAACATGCTCGAAGGCTATGTGTTGGAGTGGCGCCCTCCGTACTGTGGATTTTGCAGGGGCCGTTGAGCCATCCCTCCAGTACAGTTCCGTACCCTTTAGGGTTTTTTTGCTTTTTGGTTTTTAACCCAGGTGCTTGAGTATGACGCACCCTTTTATTTCGGACTGGGGTTGTATTCAGGGCCGGATTGTCCCAAAACATAGTTTCGGTTTTCCAGGCACTCTCCATCGTGCAGTATTTTTGTACAATGGTCGCTAGGTCGGCGAAGCGTGTAACTTCGCGACGACTGATGGCGTTTATGATTCCCTTGTCCGTGCAATTGTTGTAGAAGATTGAAATCGCGCTTTCTTCATGGCAGTCTGTTATCCTGTTCATAACCAGGAGGAATCTGGCCCAGTAATGATGTACTGTTTCCTCGGGCTCTTGCCGTATTTGAGATAGATCGCGTATGTTTGGGTGGACGGGTGGAATTAAGTTCGGAATCCCGCCCGATCTGAGGCTCAAAGGCCAAGAAGCTTCCGGATTCGGAAGCTTGGTTTGCTGAGCGCTTTCCAACAAATCTGGTTCGATGCCTGACTTTAGGTTCAGTATTTGACCAGAGTCCGTCCCTCCGCTGGAATCCGGCATGGAGGGATCCGGAATCCGGACATAGTTGGGTTTTAACATAGAAGGAGAGTCGCCACATTGTTCCTCTACCACGACAACGTGGTGGGTAACCTGTGGAGAGTTAATTTCTCTCAGATCGGTTTTAAGCCCAATCTGATCATAGTCGGTAGCGACTCCCAGGGCGGCGATGCGATCCAAGAGCTCGTTTATGGAGGAGAGCTCAATCGGATCTAGCTGCTCGGCGAACTCCGAGCTGACGTGAAGATCACTTTTAATGACTTGAGAGGTCATTGTCGGGGAGGTGGCCGAACAGGCGGTCATGAGAAAACCGCCTAGCCGGATAGTCTGGCCGGCGGCCAAAGCTCCCTTGACGACGGCGCCGTCTTTAAAGATGGGAAAAGGCATCCTTCCTGATGGTGACGGCACAGAGGAACTCTCAATGAAAGCACCAATGTCGGTGTCAAAACTGGCGGATCTCGGGTAGGGGGTCCCGAACTGTGCGTCTAGGCGGATGGTAGAGACAAGGGACACGATGTTTTACCCAGGTTCGGGCCCTCTTGATGGAGGTAAAACCCTACGTCCTGCTTGATTAATATTGATGATGTGTGTTACAAGAGTGGATCTACCACGAGATCAAGGAGGCTAAACCCTAGAAGCTAGCCTATGGTATGATTGTTGTTCGTCCTATGGACTAAAGCCATCCGGTTTATATAGACACCGGAGAGGGCTAGGGTTACACAAAGTCGGTTACAAAGGTAGGAGATCTGCATATCCGTATCGCCAAGCTTGCCTTCCACGCCAAGGAAAGTCCCATCCGGACACGGGACGAAGTCTTCAATCTTGTATCTTCATAGTCTTGGAGTCCGGCCGATGATGATAGTTCGGCTATCCGGACACCCCCTAATCCGGAACTCCCTCACCGTTTAATCAATTTTCGTGGATAGTCTAGCTCATGTGTTTGTGATCTAAGTGGTGCCACATGTTTCTTCATGAAGCCTCACAAGAAAGTTAGATTCTTCTCCATATCTTCAAATTGGCTGTTTATTGATGAGCTAGGTTGATTTGAGCCGTCTTCTGTAAGTGCTCAATTGCAACCTTAAAACTAGTCGCAAAATTGTTTTGGTCCATGTATGACTTAAATAACCTACTGTGTATTTAACTATTGATGTGTATAGGCAATTATTTACTTCTATATACGAATATCTTTGTTACATAAAAAAGTTACAGTGTACTAATTGGTAAGTAAATAAATTTAAAATAGTCAGTATGATTGTTCTTCTCTTCTCAAGTCTCAGATCTATTTAGACCTATTTTGTTTTTGTACTGACTCTTGAATTTTCTGCTTTCTATTTCCGAACCCTTTTGATATGTTCCTTACTCTTGATTTCAGCCTTTTAAGGTATGTCCTTCTTCAGGGATTGCAGAGAGCATGGACCACCGTATGGAAGAAGGAGATGCCATCCTTGACTGTCGTTGTCTTTGGTGTGTTTCTGCCATTTTTCTAATTCTTGCACTACAGAGACCTCAGTCTATCCATGTAGGTCATGCCTTCTAATCAGTCTTTTGACTCTTATGTACGTGTGTGCTCTTGCATTATTTAATAGATCTTGTTGTATACGATGATCCATTGTCAGTTATACAAAGGTTCTGATTTTAAAATTTTGTAATGTTCAGTTTAGATTTAATTTTATTCCACCTCTTTTTGAATGGACAACGTGTGTGCTGTTTAAACGATCACATGTGAAATTCGTAGGCATTGTGAGGGCATGGAGAAAGGATTTGATTTTTGATTCTTTTTTCAGGGTTCAGAGCTATTACCTGCTACACCTACACACACGGAAAACTTAAACTTAGCAGTCCAAAATTAAGTAGCAAACTTTATTGCCAGTCATCTGAAAATTCAGTGACATCTGCTGACACATGAGCTTCATTTTTTAGTAGAGTAAGTAGATGATGCAGATGATAGTTCTACCTCTCTGACAGAAACAAGAACTTTCTGACCAAGGGCATACCTATAGGACAGCAGGAAGTCCTAAGGCACGCATCACACATTCACAAAAGATATGGAGCTGATATTTTAGATTAGTCTGAAGCTTTGAACCTTACCAACGCCCATGATTTGACTCTTGGTGCTTGTGAGTTCTGAATGAAGTACAAGCAGCCAATCTATGAATGATTTCTCATAGTATGTTACATGCTCTGATGTGATTTATGGCAGTTGTGTTCATCGTTTAACCGATCTAGCAATCTATCTTCAGTTTGCTCGAATTGTTTCTTGTTTTGTGGTTACATCTTACATGCATGGTTTGTAGAAGTAAGGGTCCATCTAGCAATCTATTTTCAGTTAGCTAACTACTCCCTCCGTTCCGATTTACTCGTCGTGGTTTTAGTTCAATTTTGAACTAAAACCACGACGAGTAAATCGGAAAGGAGGGAGTAGAAGACAATGGTATTATTATTCTTACTTTCCTATATTAAAGAAGTATGTTGCCAGCAACCTACTCGGGTCCTTCCTATGCACATCTTGTGGTGGCTCCTCCTTCTGCTTCTTCATGTGCAGATCTATTGGTGGCTCCTCCTCCCCTCCATAGATCTTTATATTTTGCCATTGCTAAAGGTACATGCCTTCATCCTAGAAGAGCCTGATTTTTCTTTTGATTGCATACATCATTAACTTGCCAGTTTAATAGTCAAATAGGAAATCAAATTCTTCCTAAGATCATGAACGGATTTTCTATAGTTTGGTTGCAAACTTAATGAACCGGTTCCTCAACATTCCAGATTGTGATGATAAGGTTCACAGGAGATGCAAGTACGTCTTATGTCTAGAAAGGATAAATTGGTGTCCGATTTGACCACAAGCATATGATCTTTGCTCCACAAGGTTGTACTTTGATAAGGCGTGATGCTCTTTTTTGTGTAAATTGACGAACTCTGGTGAATGAATTGCAATTTGTTTGCTTTAATCATGACAATGTACATGAGTATTTGGCTAATTATTATTGCTTAATTTATGTTTCCATCAAAACAGCGAATTTACATACGTCTAATTGATATTTGAACTGATGGTATAAAATAGTTTTGATCTCAAAATATTGAGAAGACATGGATTCAACTAGGGAGGAGTAGAGGAAGACCATGCAAATGAGGGATATGTAAGATATGTGTCATAGCACCTTTCATAAGAATTTTTTTTTGCGGAGATGTTCATAAGAAACTAATTCTGAAAGTGACTTTTCCAGCAAGAATCTAGCAAGGGTGACCTGACATGTGTCATCACAAATATACAATGACAAGTGATGTGTATTTGTTCTTCCATTGTTACTTTGGGTTTATTTTAACATATCTCCATAGTGATTTGCTACAAGTTAATGATTTTCATTGTTTGTTTGTTGTGCAAGTTTTGGCGGGCTGTGAGCTGGATGTGCTATTAGTCATGGTGCCGAGCTTGGATTGAGGAGACGGATAGAAGAAGGTGATTTTTTTTCGCACTGTGCAATGTACTCCATGACATGAATTGATGATTGTTTCTCCTCGACGCACGCTTGCTTCATCGGTGCCAGGTCAATGCGCTTGAGGAGGCGGCAGTAGCACACCTGTGGTCCAAATCTAGGTGAATTATTGTGGCTGATCTAGAGGCCTGATCTAGAGAACGGCAGGCCACAACGTTCGTGCAGCGGTGGCTGGACACACCATCTGGAGGCGAGCAACGGCTGCGCTGGCAGCCGCTTGGAAGGGAAGCGAAGGCCATGGAGGAGGAGGCTATGCATGGCGGAGGAGCAGGTCGTGCGCTGCCGTAGGGACAGGAGAGCTGGCGCCGGCTCCAAGTACGCCATCGTCCAAGTTGCGCTTGGGCTTCCCTCCAGCAGGTCCACACTGTATCTTAGGTCGTGATCGGGCTGACAGCGGTTTGGCCACTACACTCGACCATGTGCTCTGCAGACCTCGATGCCCATATTTTCCTAGACACCATGGCACGAGTACCGACCTCACAGGTTGAACTGATGGATGTTGGTATTTTGATCTTGCTATGTCAAATAGTACGATGTAATCTATGGAGCTGAAGCTATAGCTAGATCGGTGCATTCCAATTAATGAATTGGTGCCTTCTGTTTCAGTTTCAAACTTGGATGTGAGCATGTGCATCTATTACTTGCCTATTCACGCTGCATAGTGCCTGCACTCAAATTTTGGCTAGCCTTAATGGCTTATCTGAATTTTATAATCCTTACTTTCAATACATATCTCAAGAAAACAAGCTATGTTATGACTTCTGAGGTCAAGCGGAGGTGACTGGATAACTCTAGCAAGCTGTACAAAACAATGTTTACGGAACTACAAGGTATGTTTTCCACCAAAATCACTTCATTATATCCAGATGCATAATTTTTGAACAAATGCAGACTATATGACTGCTAAAAAGCAACTTGAAAACCAATCTTCAATTAGTTATGAGGTACAAATATAGATGCAAACATGTCAAGTCTAATGTGGCATCAAATTCTTTAATTGTTAAATTATAGGTGCAAATATGTCAAGTCTAATGTGGCATCGAATTCTTATTAATGTTAAGTCTAATCTGCAGTTTGATATTACAAATATGTTATACTTTGATTTATTTGCTATCTTACTATCATATCAGTGTCAAGCACAAGCCGACACCTCTATTTCCGGTGAGGCCAACCATTTAAAATACCTCCTCCATCTTAAATCCATTGATATACTTTTTTGTTACAGGCTTTTTATATATAGATATTAGAATTGGCACTATTTGGAAATATCACTTAACTGTTGGACCTTTTTTGCAGTATACATCTTGGCTGGCCTCAACATATAGTTTTTTCTCAAATTATGAGTTTTCTTCTTCTGTCTGTTCGTGCATGGTTTGCTTCTGGTGATCCGTAATGTCAGTGGTGTTGCTGCTTCTAACTTCTACTGATCCATAACAAGTGCATACTATTTCGTTTGGATAGATCTTTATATATTTAACATTTAGCAGAAAAGTTTAGTATGTGAACAGATGGTACTATTGCGGATTCTTTAACCTTTTCATGTCTGATGGCATGGACTTATCCATAGTAGGTACATGCAAAGGAACTTGACAAGAGAACAATACTCTTTTGAACAAGGCTAATTTGTTACCTTTAAATATCAGGTCCACACCACACACACACACACACACACACACACACACACACACACACACACACCCCGTAAAAGAGAGAGATTTATATGTATCTTTTGCAGGATTGACAACACATGATGAGAAGAATACATGGTTTACCTCAGAGCTGGGGACTACAGAGGATAGCGTCTTCGTGGATTCAGATAAGAATAATATTGTAAGAGGGCAAGGTATCATGTATACAATCAAGCATTGCAAAGGACTAGCTACTGCCTTGTTTATTTTATTTATGATTGCCCAAAAAATTCTTACTAGAATTTTGAGAAGTTTGGCCATCAGTTCTACTGCTTGGTCATTTTATATATCATGTTGCAGTCTTTCTTTTAATACAAGGTAATATTAATACCATCCATGTACTTTTGTGTTTGCGGTCCTGTACATGGTGACTAATTTTCATATACATTTTGTTTCATATTATCCATGAATATGTTTTTTAATGCATGTACCCTACAACTGGGTTATTTTATGTGTGTGAAGTTTTTTCCTTTTCACTTTATAATTATTGCAAGTATATTGAGAATGTGTTAGAAACTAAGGGCAATCCTAATTGGATATGTCCAGTTTGACATGGCATTTGCAATTGCAGTATCCGTGGAACTAAGAAAGGACCGTTCCAACTGGCAATGAGTATTGGAAAGTCTAAATACTACATTACATATGGTTTCAGAATTATAATAACAAGCTCATTGCTCATATGGTTTCTGAAGTAGAAAACATCTATACCCTTTGATGTTTGAAGTGGAAATGTATCCATGAATGTTAGTTTTTGTTGTCAACGATTTTTTTGGAAAAGAATTAATAAAGCCATTTTTGTTGAAGAATAACTGGGGGGTAGCACCCCACCGGTTTGTAATATTACTCGCAGGATGATATATTTTCATCGAACTGACAAAAACAGCTAGATAAAGAGCTAAAACAAAAATATGGGGGACTGGTCAGCATGCTAGGTCAGAGCAAAGCGAAAACCCGTATAAATGAGTCCCAAGGAGCAAAGATCATTATGTAGAATAGAATATTTTTGCTCCATGAAACCTTTCCTGGGCTCCATAAATTGGGTTTTTGTGCTCATGCTTGTGCATATTCTATAATTTTGATTCGTTGTTCAGGCATTTGGAGTTCACAGTTATCTAAGTTTCTCTTATGTGTGTTTTTGAAGAATTTGGTACTTTAGAGTCTTCCTATTATATTATCTTTGAATCTACTTAGAATAGATTAGTAGTATGATATAGTGAAGTAATCTAATTCAATTTTCTTTTTCATTGCAACCACTTAATTTCAATCGGGTCAAAATAAAAAATCAAAGACAAAAATTTTCAGCCATAAGTAGAACACCAGAGCTAATTGATACACCATTTAGAAAATTGATACACTGTTGCAAGGAGAGTAGCGCACGCAGCGGTGGTTAAGGGCTTAGTGCCTGTTGACCTCGTCTGTGGCCGCTGTTGGTCGGTGAAGGGGGCATGCATGAGGTGGTGCAAGGGCATGCTAGTGACGGAGTCGCGCATCATGAGACCAGGTGAGTAACACTCGGGAACTGCCGGGCGCTCAGATTAACGCGGGATGGGGTTGGCGCGGTGACTCAAGGAGGAGGATGTAGTTATGGGGGAGGGAGTGACGATGGAGGGGCTTCGATGGCCCGACGAGACCCTACATCATAATCAAGGAGGACCCTACATCTAAAGGAAATAGAGCAGTCTATATCATTAGTCTATTACTGGAGTTTTAGAAGAAGGAAAAAGGGAGAAATGGTTGTTTCTGCTACTCTACATTTTCTTTAAAATTGGTGTACATATATCAAGAGAACTTGGTTGCAAAAGTGATCAAACATAACATTCAACACAAACACATTGGTTTTGTAATTAAATGCCTAAGATCTTATAATTTTGAATTAAATTGTTTGATTATACAATCAGTTCACATTATTTGGTGTAGCATGATGCTTAACATTTTAGAGTTCCATACTTTTTAGTAACGAAATAATGACGAACTCATATTAGTGGATCCATAAAAGTGTATGATATTAGTTTGACGAGGTTATATAGCAAGGCAATTCTTGTTTGACGAGAATAATGAAAAACCAAGCAGCAAAAGAAGATAAATTTGGAAAGAAGAGACAATTTATCGCTCGAGGGTGGGGCTGTAAAGAATCCGTGGCACGAGTAAACAAAAGCATCTTGGTCGCCATATAGAAAAACATCTTGGTTGCCTCCTCTCTATCTCGTCCCATCTTGTTGCCAGGCATGGAAGAGAGGAGGGAGAGCCGAGGAGCGTGGTGGCCTCTAGTTGTTGCCTGGGAAAAGGTAAAGGCCGCGGCATGACTACCCGTCACAATGCCGCAGCTACTTGCGTGCTTGTTTCCCTCCTTACACCCCCACGTCCAACTCGATCTTCGGCTGCCGCAACGCCGTAGATGACCAAGTCTAGCACCCGCGCCCGTCGCCCTCTTGTGAATGGCCAACTGATGGCCGAAGGTGGGGAAGGCTTTGATAGTATGATAGTATGATGTGTGTTAGCTGATTGTCAAGAAAAAAATGTGAGTTAGTTGAGACGGCATTATTCTTGGTTATTTTAGCTCTGTGAGTAGCATCTTAAATTTTTTCGAAAGCCCGTGGCAACGCACGGGCGTTTTACTAGTAGGAATAGGATTGGACTTGGATTCCAAGTCCTCCTCCCCCTTGGCTGCGCCTTGAACTTTGGAGGGGCTATTGCCATGCCCCTCCACCTATATATAGAAGGGAGGGGGCACCCCAAGAGGACACACAAGTCCTTGGCGCCCCTCTCTCTCCCATTACTCCGTAGTTCCACCGCCTCGTCCCGGTGACGCTTAGCGAAGCGCTGTCGGTGCTCCACCACCACCATCACTACCACACCGTCGTGTTGGTTGTCATCCCATCTACTTATCCTCTCCTGCTTGCTGGATCAAGAAAGAGGAGACATCATCGATCCGCACGTGCGCTAAACTCGGAGGTGCCGTCCGTTCGGTACTAGCTCGTTGGATCATGATCGGATAGCGAAGAGTACGACTACATCAACCGCGTTATATAAGCTTTCACTTAGCGATCTACAAGGGTATGTAGATGCTCTCCCCCTCTTGTTGCT
Organism: Triticum dicoccoides; assembly: GCF_002162155.2. Lineage (NCBI taxonomy): Eukaryota > Viridiplantae > Streptophyta > Magnoliopsida > Poales > Poaceae > Triticum > Triticum dicoccoides. The sequence continues at coordinate 27,283,609 of NC_041389.1, read as the reverse complement.
ATGCATCTCCTACATAGATCTTGCGTGTGCGTAGAATTTTTTTTCCACGCAACGTTCCCCAACAGTGGCATCTAGCCAGGTCTATGCGTAGATGATATGCACAAGTAGAACACAAAGAGTTGTGGGCGGTGATTGTCATACTGCTTAGCACCAATGTTTTATTTTGATTCGGCGGTATTGTTGGCTGAAGCGGCCCAGACCAACCTTACATGACCACGTTCATGAGATCGGTTCCACCGACAGACATGCAACTTGTTTTGCATAAAGGTGGCTAGCGGGTGTCTATTTCTCCTACTTTAGTTAAATCGAATTTGACTGCGGCCTGTCCTTGTTGAAGGTTAAAACAACAAACTTGATAAATCACCGTTGTGATTTTGTGCCGTAGGTAAGAACGGTTCTTGCTAGAAGCCCGTAGCAGCCACGTAAAACTTGCAACAACAAAGTAGAGGACGTGTAACTTGTTTTTGCAGGGCATGTTGTGATGTGATATGGTCAAGACATGATGTGATATATGTTGTTGTATGAGATGACCATGTTTTGTAAAAGTTATTGGCAACTAGCAGGAGCCTTATGGTTGTCGCTTTATTGTATGAAATACAAATGCCATGTAATTGCTTTACTTTATCACTAAGCGGTAGCGATAGTTGTAGAAGCAATAGTTGGCGAGACGACCACGACGCAACGATGGAGATCAAGGTGTCGAGCCGGTGACGATGGAGATCATGATGATGCTTTGGAGATGGAGATCAAAAGCACAAGATGATGATGGCCATATCATGTCACATATTTTGATTGCATGTGATGTTTATCTTTTATACATCTTATTTTGCTTAGTACGACAGTAGCATTATAAGATGACCCCTTAGCTAGAATTTCAAGGTATAAGTGTTCTCCCTGAGTATGCACTGTTTCGACAGTTCATCGTGCTGAGACACCACGTGATGATCGGGTGTGATAGGATATACGTTCAAATACAACAGATGCAAGATAGTTTTGCACATGCGGAATACTCGGGTTAAACTTGACGAGCCTAGCATGTACAGACATAGCCTCGGAACACTGGAGACCGAAAGGTCGAACGTGAATCATATAGTAGATATGATCAACATAGAGATGTTCACCATTGATGACTACTCCATCTCACATGATGATCGTACATGGTTTAGTTGATTTGGATCATGTATCATTTAGATGACTTGAGGGATGTGAAAGGATCGTTATAGTTGACTAGGGGGGGGGGGAGTGAATAGGAAACTAACAATTTTTAGCTTTTCTTTACCAAATTAAACTTTGCATCAAAGTAGGTTGTCTAGATATGCAACTAGGTGAGCAACCTATATGATGAAACAACAATAAGCACACAAGCAAGCAAAGGATATAACACAATATAGCTTGCACAAGTAAAGGTGAGAGATATCCAAAAGTGGAACCGATGGAGACGAGGATGTGTTACCGAAGTTCCTTCCCTCTGAGGGTACGTCGGTGTGGAGGCACAATGATCCCCAAGAAGCCACTGGGCCACTGTATTCTCCTCACGCCCTCGCACAAGGTGAGATGCCGTGATTCCACTATTGGTGCCCTTGGAGGCGGCGACCGAACCTTTACAAAAAAGGTTGGGGCAATCTCCACAACTTAATTGGAGGCTCCAAAGGACACCACGAAGCTTCACCACAATGGACTATGGCTCCGCAGTGACCTCAACCGTCTAGGGTGCTCAAACACCCAGGAGTAACAAGATTCGCAAGGGATTAGTGGGGGGAATCAAATTCCTCTTGGTGGAAGTGTAGATCGAGGCCCTCTCAACCAATCCCTAGAGAATCAACAAGTTTGATTGTCTAGGGAGAGAGATCGGGCGAAAATGGAGCTTAGAGCATCAATGGAGCTTGGGAAGGAAGAGGTGGGTCAACTTGGAGAAGAAGACCTCCATTTATAAGGGGGAAAACAATCCAACCGTTACCCCCCCATTCAGCCCCGCAAAGAGTGGTACTACCGTTGGGGGCAGCGGTACTACTACTGGGATCAGTGGTACTACCGCTCCCCCTCACGGTACTGCTATGCAAATAGGGAATGCTAGAGGCATAGTAGGATCTGGACCCAGGGCGATACTAGCAGCGGTGGTAGGGGCGGTACTACCGCTTGCGAGCGGTACTACCGCCTCTACTACTGCTGTGAGTGCTGCAAAACCCGACACGAGAGGCGACACCTTTGAGTTGAGGCGGTAGGTGCACAGAACAACATCGGTACTATGAGTGAGAGCCCCGAGGCGGTACTACCGCTGCGCAGTGGTACTGCCGCCTATGGCTCTTGAGCGGTACTACCGCTGGGGTCCGCGGTAATACCCCTGAGACCAGATTTCTCAGGAAGCAAGGAGGGATCCTCCATCGAAGTGGGAAGGATCTTTGGGTGCAAAGGGGATGTGTACGTGTTGATTCCACCCTAGCCTTACCAATGCGGACCCCCTCTTGATAGCACGGTGACTCCTACGAAACAAGTCCACTAAAACTGAAACGAAAGAGCTACACCGTCTCTGCTTAAAACTCCTAGGGGAAGGAATCATCTCGTGCCAAAGGATGGATCTCTGAAATACTCAATGCACACGATTAGTCTGCAAAAGCGTTGTCATCAATCACCAAAACTACATAGAGAGAGACATGCCTTAACAGTCTCCCCCTTTTTGGTGTATTGATGACAACCCGGTATTTGCACAAAGGTAGGACATGAAAGTAAAACGAAACTGAGAACTACAAAATATAGACGGGCTCCCCCTGAATGTGTGCAGCTAATTAGAGGTGCCTTTGGAATGTAAGGCACACACAATAGGATCACCACTCCCCCTATATTTTATAGTCCGACAACATAAGCAACAAGTAAAAGGTACATATAGCTTGGATGAAGTAGGTTAGGTGTGAGCAAGATATTTAACAGGATAAGCATGCAACTCACATACTAGCAAAGTACTCGACAAACATAGATAACAAGGGGTAAGGTAGCACATGTCTCACACCATGTGAACGGGTACCAGGTCTCACAAGCACAACACATGTCTCACACCATGTGAATGGGTACCAGGTCTCACAAGCACAAACCAAACCAAAGCAAAAGACGAGAAAAGAGTTTGTGAGAAGGAAAGACAAGGCGAACAAGACACACAAACATAGGCTCACAACTCGACAACGACAAAACCCTAGACTCTCTCCCCCTTTGGCATCAAGACACCAAAAAGGCAAGGAGCACAGCTACGGCTCCAGGTGATAGCAAGCTGAGGATCTCTAGCATCACATCCCAGCGGGATCGTCTGCACCGCCGTCATCGGTAGGAAACTGCTCGGTGTCTGAATCGGTCCACGGGCAGTGCTGATGAACCCACTCGTCCTCATCGGTGATCTTTCCCTCAGATCCACTGGCAACTATTGCACCCAACTGACGCATGAGATCCTTGTGATGGCTCCTGGCCTTCTTCTGAGAAACATGAGCCATATACTGTCCATGAGACTCCATGTAGAAGAGTTTCTTCATCTTGCGCTTGATCATCTTTGCCCATGAGGGCTCCACTCCAGAGGGCTCATAATCCACATCATCGTCAGCATCAGCCTCACCCTCTGTCTCCATGTCAGCAGCCCCAGATGGAATCCCAGACTTAGGAGCCGGGGTGCCCCAGTTCTCCTTCTTCCTCAGACGCTTGATCTCATGAGAGACTAACTCTCCAGTCTCCACACAACATTAGGATAAACGCGTGCCCAAGCCTTCTCAATTAGCAACATGATGAACAGACCATAGATAGGGCACTTGCACTCAAAGATGGCTGAGATTAGTTCAGACCACATGACATGAGAGATATCCAAGGATTCTCCAGTGTTTTCCTCCTTCTCACGCTGGCAGAAGAGAAGCATATCCACGATAAATGAGTGAACCATATCCAAGTTGCCAATGCATGGGAAGAGAGTCTCTCGGAAGATGTGATGAAGGATGTCCAAAAAAGCAGGCAACTCATAGGTCTCCTTCGGGGTGAATCTTCAAAGTATAGTAGGGCCAGAGAGCTTGCTTGTGAGTAGAAGTTGCATTGCGGTGAGGGTGAAAGCCAACTGGGTTCTCAAGTCCTTGATCTTCAATTCCAAGTAACTCCATGAAGGCCTTCCATTTGACAGAAAGCAGCTTGCCATTTGTCATCCAAGTCAGAGTCCTTTCCTTATTAGTTCCAAGATGGACCATGGCATAAAACTGAGCCACCAAATCAACATCAAAGTCCTTGTTGAATTGCATGATCATGAGGATGTTTAGCTGAGAACACATCTGAAGGGCTTCGCCAAAGTAAGCAGGATCCTTCTCCATAACATCAATGTCGATGGAGTGAACATCAACATAGAGATTCTTCTTTGATTTGATCATATCAAAGTGGATGGAAAACTGAAAGCGGTTCCAGAACGGGCAATTGACCAAAGTGGGTTCTTGATCTTCCGCATAGGGGTTGCGGCGACGCCTTTCCCAGAACTCCTTGGCATTCATCTTTGTCACAGTCTTACCCCTAGGCTTCGGCTTGTTTGCAATAGTCTTCTTGTGTTGAGAAGGATGTTGATGACTTGAGGATGCAGCCCCTGTCTCAGAGGTGCGATAACGCTTTGAAGTTGAACACCCGGGGTTGACACGACGGACATGCTGCTCAGAAGGGCCATCACCTGGAACCAAACACACGGATAGAAGAAACAACATGAAAGAAAGAGCATAAGCCACCAAAAAAACATGGATTGAAATTTGGTACGAGTATGATTGAAGTGGGCATCCAGCGGTAGTACCGCGATCAGGAAGCGGCAGTACTGCCCGAGCGGTAGTACCGCTCCGGGGGAGCGGTAGTACCACTCCAGACGGGAAAACGACGGTTCCCTACTGCCATGGACAAATCTGGCACTACCGGATGCCAAATTCAAAAATAATCCTACCAAATACCAATCCAAACAGTCTAGACGCCTTCTGCATCCTACTCAAGCCCCTATTTAGCCAAAAATCGAGAAATGCGACGCCTAGGCCCCTAAAGTCTAGATTTGAAACCTAGGCACAGAGAGAACGGGAACGGGGGCAATACCGGCATCCATGGCAAGAGGACAAGGTGGGGATCGATTCCACCGAAGGAAATGGAGAGGGATGGCTCGGAGACGGCGGCCCGCCGAAGCCCTCCCATGGCGAGTCGGCGCTGGCGAGACAAAGAGGACGAGTGGGTTGTGCGAATGGGTATGGGGGAGAAAGAAAACTCCCCTTGCCCCGACATAACCCCCAAGGCCCGCCCCGCAGCGGTAGTACCGATGGGGTTGGGCGGTAGTACCGCTTGATGACCATCAGCGGTAGTACTGCGCACCACCAGCGGTAGTACCGCTCAGCCACAAACTCAAGGACTAGACACAAAAGGGCTTAGTTCAAGAAGGAGAAAGAACCGATGAGAAGAGAGAGCAAACAACAGGCAAAAAAACACCAAAGAGAAGACAAGAAACACACTCCTCTCCAAGAGAGGGCGGTGGCCGATGCCACCTATGTTTGAGTCAGGAGGTATGGCACCGCGAAGATTTTAACCTTGGGCCCATGATCAAAACTCATCTTTTAAGCACAAGTACCATTAAAAATGGCTAATGTGAAAGACTTGATCAATTTATGCGTAATGGGGGAGGGAGAGTTCACTGAGAGAACAACACACCCCCTATGTCCATGCCTACATCTAAACAAGATATCAAGTTGAGTATGGTGGGATGTGCAAGAGTTCAAGCTACATTGCTTGAATCAATGATATTTAGCTCATGCCTTAACTCGCGAAATCTTGCTTCATCCAAGGGCTTCGGGAAAATATCTGCAAGGTTATCATGAGTGTTGACATACTTGAGCTTGATCTCCCCTCGCCTAATGTGATCCCGGATGAAGTGATACCGAATCTCAATATGCTTCGTCTTGAAGTGTTGCACCGGGTTGAGAGAGATCTTGATGGCACTTTCATTATCACACCAAAGAGGCACTTTGTCACAAATGACACCGTAATCCTTCAAAGTTTGCCTCATCCATAGAAGTTGAGCACAACAACTACCAGCATCCACATACTCTGCTTCGGTGGATGAGAGAGACACACAACTTTGCTTATTAGAAGACCAACTCACCAAAGAGAAACCAAGATATTGGCACCCTCCGAAGGTGGACTTCCTATCCACTCTGTCTCCCACCCAATCTGAGTCTGAATAGCCCAAAAGGTTGAAGTTGGCTCCTCTTGGGTACCACAAGCCAAAGTTTGGGGTATGAGCCAAATATTAAAAGATTCGCTTGACCACCACATAGTGGCTTTCCTTAGGTGCGGCTTGAAACTATGCGTAAATTCCCACACTCAACATGATATCTGGTCTAGATGCACAAAGGTAAAGCAAGGAGCCAATCATGGAGCGATATACCTTTTGATCCACCGCTTTACCATTGGGATCTATGTCAAGTTGGCATTTGACGAGCATTGGAGTGGAGGCCGGCTTGACATCACTTAGCTTGAATCTCTTGAGCATGTATTGAGTGTAATTGGCTTGGTTGATGAAGGTGCCTTATCTTCCTTGCTTGATTTCGAACCCGAGAAAGAACTTCAACTCTCCCATCATGGACATCTTGAACTTTGAGGTCATGAGAGCGGCAAATTCCTCATTGAAAGCTTTGTTAGGGGAACCAAAGATAGTATCATCAACATATAGTTAGCATACAAACAACTCCCCTTTGACCTTCTTAGTAAAAAGAGTGGGGTCAATTTTCCCAATTTCAAACCCACGATCTTGCAACAACTCGGTAAGATTCTCATACCATGCACGTGGGGCTTGTTTAAGGCCATAGAGTGCCTTGTCGAGTTGGTACACAAGATCGGGGAAATAGGGATCCTCGAACCCCGGGGGTTGTTTGACATACACCAACTCATTAATAGGACCATTAAGAAAAGCATTCTTCACATCCATCTGTTGCAGCTTGAAGTTATGATGAGAAGCATAAGCAATCAACAAATGAATAGATTCAAGGCAAGCAACGGGAGCAAAGGTTTCACCGTAGTCGATACCCTCGACTTGGGAGTAGCCTTGTGCTACCAAACGAGTCTTGTTGGGAACAATAATCCCGTGAGCATCTTGCTTGTTCTTGAATATCCACTTGGTTCCAATGACATTATGGTCCCCCGATGGCCTTGGCACCAATCTCCACACCTTGTTGTGCTCGAATTTGTGGAGTTCTTCATGCATTGCATTGAGCCAATCCGGATCCTTGAGCGCCTCATAGACCTTTTGGGGTTCAACACAAGAAACAAACGCGTGATGTTCACAATAATTTGCTAATTGTCTACGAGTGCTTACCCCCTTTCTTAGGCTTCCAAGCACATTCGTCATGAGATGATCTTTGGTTGTGAGCTTGGAGGCCATCTTAGCAGCACGACGCTCCAATTCCTCCTCAGGAGAGAGACGAGGAGAGGAAACTTGATCATCTGGAGCGTCGTCTTGAGCTTGTTCTTGATCTTGAGCTTGCTCTTGATCTTGAACTTGCTTGGAGGGTAGAACTTGACCTTGGGCATCACTTGGTGGTTCACCACCATCTTGAGGTTGATCTTGCCCTTGATCTTGTTCACTTGGTTGAGGGCCTTCACTTTGTTCTTTGGAAGCGTGTGGGTCTTGGGTTGGTGATGGCTCCACTTGAGTGGAGCATTGTACTTCTCCTTCAGCCACAAGGGGTTCCTCAATGGGTAGGATATGGCCAACACCCATTCTTCTTATGGCTTGGGGAGGAATTTCATCACCTACATCACAAGTACCACTTTGCTCCACTTGGGAGCCATTATTCTCATCAAACTCCACGTTACACGTCTCCTCAATAAGTCTCATGGACTTATTGAGGACATGGTAAGCATGAGAGTTTGTAGCATAACCAACAAAATATGCCCTCATGATCTCTAGCCTCAAATTTAGACAAACGAACACCTTTCTTGAGAATGAAACACTTACAACCAAACACCCGGAAGTACTTGAGGTTGGGCTTGTTAACGGTAAGTATCTCATATGGAGTCTTGTTCAAGCCTTGGCGGAGATAGAGCCGATCGGATGCATGGCAAGCGGTGTTGATGGCTTCGGCCCAGAAGTTGTAGGGAGACTTGAACTCCACCATCATGGTCCTTGCACGGTCCATCAACGTCTGGTTCTTCCTCTCCGCTACACCATTTTGTTGAGGGGTGTATGCTGCCGAATATTGATGCTTGATGCCCTCATCACTAAGGAACTCATCCAAGGTGTAATTCTTGAACTTGGTGCCGTTGTCACTTCTTATTGTCAAGATCTTTGCATCATGTTGACGTTGAGCTTCATTTGCAAAGTCGATGATGGTTTGTTGAGTTTCACTCTTCCTCTTGAAGAAATATACCCAAGTGTATCTTGAATAATCATCGACAATCACCAAGCAATACTTCCTACCCCCAAGAATATCAAAGGATGGAGGCCCAAAGAGATCCATGTGAAGGAGCTCCAAGGGTCTCTTCGAGTAGATGATAGTCGTGGGAGGGTGAGCCTTCTCATGTAACATTCCTTCGATACAAGCACTACAAGCATGATCTTTGGCAAAGCTAACGTTTGTTAGTCCACGGACATGGTCCCCCTTGAGAAGACTTTGCAAAGATCTCATATTGACATGGGCTAAACGGCGATGCCAAAGCCACCCCACATCAACTTTAGCCATTAGGCATGTCACGGTCTTAGTGGGTCGCTCTAAAAAGTTAATCACATAAAGACCGTTCTCGACATGCCCAACAAATGCTACTTTAAGAGTCTCGCTCCACAAGAGGGCCATGGTATCAATATCAAATAATGTGGCAAAGCCCATGAGTGCAAGTTGACAAACAGAAAGTAAATTGTATGCAAGGGACTCAATAAGCATGACTTTCTCGATCGTGAGATCATGAGAAATGACAACCTTGCCAAGACCCAATACCTTGGAAGACGAGGTATCACCCCACTCAACATTGGTGGGAATAGATGGAATCTTGTGCACGTCCACCACCAAGTCCTTGCTTCCGGTCATATGATTTGTGGCTCCACTATCGAGCAACCATGATCCCCCACCGGAAGCAAACACCTACAAGAGATCAATGCTTGGTTTTAGGTACCCATTTTGTAATGGATCCTTTGATGTTAGTAACAAGGGTCTTAGGAACCCAAATAGACCATTCAATGTACTCATAAGGAGAACCAACAAATTTAGCATAAACATGCCCATCACTAGCACGGCATAACACATAAGAAGGGTTAAAGTCACTGGCTTTGTTGGAAGGGGTGGCATTGCCCTTCTTGACATCACCACCCTTCACATTGTTCTTCTTCTCCTTAGAAGCACCATCTCCCTCCTTCACAAAAGTTTTCTTGAGAGGAGGAGGTTGTTTGGCCTTGTCATTCTTCTTCTTGTTCTTGGACTTGGGTGCGAACCCAACTCCCTCCTTGGCCACAACTTCCTTTTGATTGCTCAAAAGGCCGTTGAGATTCTTCTCACCTTGTATGCAAGACACAAGGCCTTTCTCAAGTTGCTCCTTCAACTTGGCATTCTCGTCCACAAGATGCACGTGCTCACAACACGGTTTTGTAGCATTTGCATTATCAATTAAGACCATATGAGGAAAAGTTGCTTTCTCCTTGGTTAGCTTCACTTGGAGTTTATCATGAGACTCCTTGAGGCTAGCATGAGCACCCTTAAAGGCCTTGTGAGCCTTGTCAAGTATATCAAACTCCTCCTTGAGTTTAGCATGGTTAACCCCAAGTTTAGCTTTCTCAGAATCGAGCACACGAGATACAACAAGAGCATGATCAAGATCTTTCTTTAATTTAGCATAGTCATCGTTGTGTGACTCCTCAAGAGCCAAATGATGAACACGCTCTTCCTCAAGCGCATTAGAGAGATTCCATATCTCATTGGCATAGTCACGACTATGACCTTCCATCTTAGAGATGGTTTCTTCGTGAGCCCTGATCATGACATTGGCTTCACCAAGTTTTTCCAAGAGAGCAATGAAGTGCTTCTTGGATTTGCCCTTGAGCTTACTCATAAAAGACTCAAATTCATTCACTTCCTCATTAGACCCCTCACTTTCATCAATGCAATCCATTAGGGAAGGATTAGTAATGATGGTAGTTTTGATGTTGGGGGTTACCTTGTTGGTGGCTTTAGCCATGAGGCACTTGGCGGTGAAGTTCTCGTTGGGTGAATCGAAGAGAGACACCCGTGGGGTTGTGGCAATGGCAACGGAGGCCATGGTCATGGCTTCACCATCTTCATCATCATCATCATCATCCGCATTGTACTCTTCTTGTGCCACCAACCCTTTGGCAGGAGTCTTCTTGGTGAAGTTGTTCTTGGTAGGGAAGGCCTTGTCTTTGTCTTTTGGGATGAGCTTACCACCATTGTCTTCCCGCGTCTCGTAAGGGCACTCCACAACAAAGTGGCTCACATTGCCACAATTGTACCATGTTCTCACATGTTGCTTGCCCTTGAAGCCACTTGAGTTGTTCTTGTTGAAATTGGGCCTTGAGTTCTTCTTGCTCCAAAATTGCCTTGAAGCGAGAGCCATGTGCTCATGATAATCATATTTCATGTCTTCGGGGTTGCTCTCCTCATCTTTTTCTTCATCCTCCTTTTCCACACTAAACTTGGCCTTCAAGGCAAGGTTGGGCTTCTTTGCTCTTTGAGAACGCAACACCATATTGTCGGCGGTCTTGTCCAAGATCCTCATCACCACAAACTCATCCAACACTTCACTTGAGGTCAAGGTGTGGAAGTCCGGCCTTTGACGGATGACGGAGGACATGGCCTTGTGGTAAGGCATCATGGCCTTGAGGAACTTGCTCTTGATCCAATTGTCATCCATATCCTTGCTCCCATGATCTCGGAGTGAGACCATGAGAGTGGTTAATCTCTAGTAAAGCTCGCGAGGTTCTTCATCTTCATTCATTGCAAACGCATCGGCTTCATCTTGCACCACTTCATAGTTGGAGAATTGAATGCTTGCTTGGCCACGGTGAATGGTCGGAGATGCGCAATATCTTCGGATGGAATTGCATCTTGGATGATGAAGAGGGCATTCTCGTTGAATTGATGGTCCGCGGCTTCTCTAGGGGTGAAGTTGCTTGGGTCATGAAGATATAAACCTTGCTCAATGATTCTCCAAAGATTAGTATTAACATGATTTAAATGACGTTTAAACCGATAAACCCAAGAGTCAAAATCGTCATTTTTCACAATCTTAGGAGGAGGACCAACATGATTCAAATGATTAGAGGGAACCGGTCCTCCATAAGTAGGTGGAGGTTCAACATGGGCAAAGATGCAGCTATCATTTCTACCACTAGATAAAGGAACTTTATCACAAGAAGCTTCCCCTTATCGAAGTTAGCATCCGCCACCTTGTTAGTGGGTTGAACCACTTCCAGCGGTGCGGTGGATAACTTAAGACCATCAAGAAACTCCTTGAACATGCCTTTGACCTCGGTCGTCATGGAGGTTTTCAATGTGTCCAAAGCCACATTGAATTCCTCACGTGAGACCGGGGATCCCCCAACGGCCATAGACGAAGACGGATTCACACCGGGGCGCTCCTCCTCATTGTCTATGGTGTCAACCATACTCTTTGGACGGTAAAGTCCTTAAAAAGAGACGAGGCTCTGATACCAATTGAAAGGATCGATATAGTTGACTAGAGAGGGGTGAATAGGCAACTAATTTTTTTTAGTTTTTCTTTACCAAATTAAACTTTGCATCAAAGTAGGTTGTCTAGATATGCAACTAGGTGAGCAACCTATATGATGTAACAATAATAAGCACACAAGCAAGCAAAGGATATAACACAATATAGTTTGCACAAGTAAAGGTGAGAGATAACCAAAAGTGGAACCGATGGAGATGAGGATGTGTTACCGAAGTTCCTTCCCTTTGAGGGGAATTACGTCTCCATTGGAGCGGTGTGAAGGCACACTGCTCCTCAAGAAGCCACTAGGGCCACTATATTCTCCTCACGCCCTCACACAATGCGAGATGCCGTGATTCCACCATTGGTGCCCTTGGAGGCGGCGGCCGAACCTTTACAAACAAGGTTGGGGCAATCTCCACAACTTAATTGGAGGCTCCAAACGACACCAGGAAGCTTCACCACAATGGACTATGGCTTCGCGGTGACCTCAACCATCTAGGGTGCTCAAACACCCAAGAGGAACAAGATCCGCAAGGGATTAGTGGGGGGAATCAAATTTCTCTTGGTGGAAGTGTAGATCGAGGCCCTCTCAACCAATCCCTAGAGAATCAACAAGTTTGATTGGCTAGGGAGAGAGATCGGGCGAAAATGGAGCTTAGAGCATCAATGGAGCTTGGGAAGGAAGAGGTGGGTCAACTTGGAGAAGAATACCTCCTTTTATAAGGGGGAAAACAATCCAACAATTGCCCCCCCATTCAGCCCCGCAAAGAGCGGTACTATCGCTGGGATCAGCGGTACTACCGCTCCCCCTCACGGTACTGCCGTGCAGACAGGGAATGCTAGAGGCGGAGCAGGATCTGGACCCAGGGCGGTACTAGCAGCGGTGGTAGGGGCGGTACTACCGCTTGTGAGCGGTACTACCGCCTCTACTGTCGCTGCCAGTGCTGCAAAACCCGACACGAGAGGCGACACCTTAGAGTCGAGGCGGTAGGGGCACAGAACAATAGCGGTACTATGGCTGAGAGCCCCCAGGCGGTACTACCGCTGCGCAGCGGTACTGCCGCCTGTGGCTCTTGAGCGGTACTACCGCTGGGGGTCCGTGGTACTACCGCTGAGACCAGATTTCTCAGGAAGCAAGGAGGGATCCTCCATCGAAGCAGGAAGGCTCTGTGGGTGCAAAGGAGATGTGTACGTGTTGATTCCACCCTAGCCTTACCAATGCGGACCCCCTCTTGATAGTATGGTGACTCCTACGAAACAAGTCCACCAAAACTGAAATGAAAGAGCTACACCGTGTTCACTTAAACTCCGAGGGGAAGGAATCGTCTCGTGCCAAAGTATGAATCTTTGAAATACTCAGTGCACACGATTAGTCCACAAAAGTGTTGTCATTGATCACCAAAACTACATAGAGAGAGACATGCCTTAACAGGATGCCTATCTAAGTGGGAGTTCTTTAGTAATTTTATTAATTGAACTTTAATTTATCATGAACTTAGTCCATATAGTATTTCCAAATTATGTTGTAGATCAATAGCTCGCATTATAGCTCCCCAAATTTTGATATGTTCCTAGAGAAAACTAAGTTGAAAGATGATAATAGCAATGTGATACGTCTCCGTCGTATCTACTTTCCAAACACTTTTGCCCTTGTTTTGGACTCTAAAATTGCATGATTTGAATGGAACTAACCCGGACTGACGCTGTTTTCAGCAGAACTGCCATAGTGTTATTTTTGTGTAGAAATAAAGTTCTCGGAATGACCTGAAAATCCACGGAGCAACCTTTTGGATTTAATAAAAAATACTAGCGAAAGAATCAGCACCAGAGGGTCCACACCCTGTCCACGAGGGTGGGGGGTGCGCCCCCTAGGGCGCGCTTCCCTGCCTCGTGGGCCCCCTGAAGCTCCACTGACCTCAACTCCAACTCCATATATTCATGTTCGGGGAGAAAAAAAATTAGGGAGAAAGATTCATTGCGTTTTACGATACAGAGCCGCCGCCAAGCCCTAAACTCTCTCGGGGGGGGGGGGGGCTGATCTGGAGTCCGTTCGGGGCTCCGGAGAGGGGAATCCATCGCTGTCGTCATCATCAACCATCCTCCATCACCAATTTCATGATGCTCACCGCCGTGCGTGAGTAATTCCATCATAGGCTTGCTGGACGGTGATGGGTTGGATGAGATTTACCATGTAATCGTGTTAGTTTTGTTAGGGTTTGATCCCTAGTATCCACTATGTTCTGAGATTGATGTTGCTATGACTTTGCTATGCTTAATGCTTGTCACTAGGGACCGAGTGCCATGATTTCAGATCTGAACCTATTATGTTTTCATGAATATATGTGAGTTCTTAATCCTATCTTGCAAGTGTATAGTCACCTATTATGTGTTATGATCCGTTAACCACGAAGTGACAATAATCGGGATACTTACCGGTGATGAACGTAGTTTGAGGAGTTCGTGTATTCACTAAGTGTTAATGCTTTGGTCTGGTACTCTATTAAAAGGAGGCCTTAATATCCCTTAGTTTCCAATAGGACCCAGCTGCCATGGGAGGGTTGGACAAAAGATGTCATGCAAGTTCTTTTCCATAAGCACGTATGACTATATTCGGAATACATGCCTACATTACGTTGATGAACTGGAGCTAGTTCTGTGTCACCCTATGTTATAACTATTACATGAGGAATCGCATCCGACATAATTATCCATCACTGATCCAATGCCTACGAGCTTTTCACATATTGCTCTTTGCTTAGTTACTTTACCATTGCCACTGTTACAATTACTACAAAACTGCTACTGTTACTTTTGCCACTGTTACCGTTACTTCCATATTACTTTGCTGCAAATATTAAGTTATCCAGGTGTGGGTTGAATTGACAACTCAACTGCTAATACTTGAGAATATTCTTTGGCTCCCCTTGTGTCTAATCAATAAATTTGGGTTGAATATTCTACCCTCAAAAACTGTTGCGATCCCCTATACTTGTGGGTTATCCTAATGACGCAGACTAGGTCCGTGATCTGAGGATTATCCTCATTGCTGCACAGAAGAATTATGTCATTGATGCACCACTAGGTGAAAGACATATCGCGGGAGCAGATGTAGATGTTGTGCATGTTTGGCAAGCTCGATATGATGACTACTTGATAGTTTAGTGCGCCATGCTTTACGGCTTAGAGGCTTGAAAGATGTTTTGAATGCCATGGAGCATATGAGATGTTCCGAGAGCTGAAATTGCTATTTTAGACTCATGCTCATGTCGAGAGGTATGAGACCTCTGGCAAGTACTTTGCGTACAAGATGGAGGAGAATAGCTCAGCTAGTGTGCATGTGCTCAGAATGTCTGGGCACTATAATCACTTGAATCAAGTGGGAGTTAATCTACCAGATAAAATAGTGATTGACAAAGTTCTCTAGTCACTATCACCAGGCTACTAGAACTTGGTGATGAACTATAATGTGCAAGGGATAATAAAAAGATTCCCGAGCTCTTTGCGATGCTGAAATCGGCGAAGGTAGAAATCAAGAAAGAACATCAAGTGTTGATGGTTAACAAGACCACTAGTTTCAAGAAAAAGGGCAACGGAAAGAAATGGAACTTCAAGAAGAATGGCAAGCAAGTTTTCACTCCCGTTAAGAAGCCACAGTTGGACCTAAGCTTGAAACTGAGTGCTTATACTGCAAAGGAAATGGTCACTCGAAGCAGAACTACCCCAATTATTTGGCGGATAAGAAGGATGGCAAAATGAACAAAGGTATATTTGATATACATGTTATTGATGTGTACCTTACTAGTGCTCGTAGTATCCTCTTGATAACCCGACATAGGTAGTAAAGGTAAATTCTCTCTATAGATATGATAAAGTTGAAATCCCGTCTACTAAGTTTGCTAGCCAATGCTTGGATGAATTTGATGACTTTATGGCTAAACAAGAAAACTTCAATGCTTATGTTGGTAGATAATTGAAAAGTAATGCTTATATGATTGGACACTTGGGTGATTATATGTCTAGAGTTAAGGGTGAACTTAAACTCATTAGTAAACATGCTTCCATGGTTACCACTCAAGTAGAACAAGTGCTTAAAGCTAAAAATGATTTTCTCAATGAATTGAATAATAAACATGACTTTGATGTTAGAGTAGCAACTAGAACAGGTAAAATGACTCAGGAACCTTTGTATCCTGAGGGCCACCCTAAGAGAATTGAGCAAGATTCTAAGAGAAATAATGTTGATGCACCTAGTCCTTCTAAGAGGAAGAAAAAGAAAAATGATAGGACTTCACATGCTTCTAGTGAACCTATTGTAGACACAATTGAGAATCCCAATGATATTTCTATTTCTGATGCTAAAACACAATCTGGTGATGAGCATGAACCTAATGATAATGTTAATAATGATGTTCATGTTGATGCTCAACCTAGCAATAATAATGATGTAGAGATTGAACCTGCTGTTGAGCTTGATGACCCACAATCAAAGAATGAACGTTATGATAAGAGAGACTTTGTTGCTAGGAAGCATGACAAAGAAAGAGAACCATGGGTTCATAAACCCATGCCTTTTCCTCCTAAGCCATCCAAGAAAAAGGATGATGAGGATTTTGAGCGCTTTGCTGAAATGATTAGACCTATCTTTTTGTGTATGCGTTTGACTGATATGCCTAAAGTGAATCCTTATGCTAAGTACATGAAAGATATTATTACAAATAAAAGAAACATACCGGAAGCTGAAATTTCCACCAGGCTTGCTAATTATACCTTTAAAGGTGGAATACCTAAGAAACTAGGAGATCCAGGAGTACTAACTATACCATGCTCCATTAAAAGAAACTATGTTAAAACTGCTTTATGTGATCTTGGAGCTGGTGTTAGTGTTATGCCTCTCTCTTTATATCATAGACTTGAATTCGATAAGTTGACACCTACTGAAATATCTTTGCAAATGGCTGATAAATCAAATGCTATACCTGTCGGTATTTGTGAGGATGTGTCTGTTGTGGTTGCAAACGTTACTATCTTAACGGACTTTGTTATTCATGATATTCCTGTGGATGATAGTATGTTGATTATCCTTGGTAGACCCTTTTTGAATACTGCAGGGGCTGTTATTGATTGCAACAAAGGCAATGTCACTTTTCATGTTAATGGTAATGAGCATACGGTACAATTTCCGAGGAAGCAACCTCAAGTCCACAGTATCAATTCTATTGGAAAAATTCCATCAATTATTATTGGAGGTTTTGAATTTCCTCTTCCTACTGTCAAGAAGAAATATGATATTCTTATTATTGGGGATGTGCATATCCCCGTTGAGGTAACCTAGTGTTATTCGAAATTTCTCCGGTTCCATGTTATTCGGAATGAGTTTGTTAACAAGACTTGATCAACCTTGTTAGTGGATTCCTTTTGATGAGCATGGGATGGATGAAGTTAGAAAGCACAACCTTCTGTACCCTCCTTTTACTTTCTGTTATTTAGATTAAATAAAGCAAAAATAGTATTTTCTGGCTGTTTTCTGATTTATCTATGCAATAAAAAATACCCCGAAAATAAAAGTTCTCCAAATGCCCTGAAATTTAGTATGATTTTTTCTAGAATATTTGAGAATATCTGGCACTCAGAACACAGCAGGGGGAGCAAGCACCTGGCCACGAGGGTCCGGGGCGCGCCCACCCCCATGGGACGCGCCCCCTGCCTCGTGGGCCCATGGTGGCCCCTCCACTTATTCCTGCACCCACACTCTTCTTCTTCCTCCCAAAAATCACTATCCAGCTCAAGCACGAGTTCTAGCTCATCTTGCTGCCATTTCGATCCTTGCTCAAAGCTCCATTCATAAAACTGCTTTGGGGGATTGTTCTTTGGTATGTGACTCCTCCAATGGTCCAATTAGTTTTTGTTCTAGTGCTTTATTCATTGCAAAATTTTGCTGCTAAGGTGACCCTGTTCTTGAGCTTGCATGTCAAATTTATATGGTCCCAAATAGTTTTAATGCATGATATAGTCTCTAGGCACTTGTGGGAGTAGTTGCTATTAATTTTGTTGAGTTTGGTTCACTTTTATTTTGAGTTACTAAAATTTCCAGAATTTTTTCAGAGGAAGAATTATGTCTAGGAAAATGTACCAAGGCGGTTCTTCAAGGAAGCAAGGACCTAGGCTCGCAATACGTGAGCCGGACGATGAACCACCGAGGGAAGCTTATGTGCGGCCTTGTGAATGGCCGTCAGAGGAGTTTATGGTCAAAGTAGGCATCAAGGATGAATTTGATGCATATGTGCATAATGCTGATCTTGAGGATTCATGCAAGATAAGTTCCCTCAATACTACCATTTAACTGATTGCTTTGTGAGAAGGTTTAAATTTACATCTTCGCGTAATTCTCACAATGTCCTGTTTGATCTTTATGATAAATCTTATACCATGGACTTAGAAGATTTTACTACTGCTTGTAAACTCCCGCAATGGGGTAGTGCTAGTGAACCTTGCAAATCTGAATTTAAAGATTTTCTTGCTAGTATCACCGTGGGGGAATCCAGAGAAATAGCACAAGCTACCATAGGGAGCATTCATTTTCCTGCTATACATTATTTTGCTCTCTTTATAGGCAGATGCATAAATGGTAAGGATGAGGCATGTCACATGTGTGTTCTTGATCTTAGTGTTCTCAGGAGTGCGGTGTTAGGAGATAAACAATATAACCTAGGGGCCGTCGTTGCACGCAGGTTGCATAATAATGGTTTAATTGGAGATTTGTTTGGTGGGATTTATGCAACTCGTGTGGCTAGTTTTCTTGAGATACCCATACATGAAAATGATATGGAGTTGTCCCCTGCTTATTTAGATTATGATGCCATGGTTAGCCATCAATTTCTTGAGAGGAATGAACAATTCATCCAGTATCGACTAATCTTTGACAGACGTCGCACTGTCCATGTTGCTCTCCTTGCTCCTGGTTTCTTTGACTTTCAGGCAAAAAGGAGATATTTTATAACCAGCACTACAAAAAAAACACTTCCGTGATGATACGTGTTTGTCACAGTAGGTCGGTTTTTTTTGTCATGCATGGACATCCATGATGATTTTATGACAGAATCAAGATAGTCATACCTATGCTGTCGTAGAAGTGTTCCATGACATTACCAAAATTATCATCATGGAAGTGCCCACTTCCATGACGATAAATCACGCGTCACAGAAGTGCTTTCGTCAAGGGTGACCGACACGTGGCATCCACCATAACGGAATGCCGTTAAGCTATCGGGTCGGGTTTTGGATCCGATAACCCGTTAACAGCCCCGACCAATGGGGATTTTCCATGTGTAAAATCATCATTGGTTGGAGGAAACACGTGTCGGCTCATCGTTGGGACAGATGTCATCCACTCATTGGATAGAAGGCGCCTATGATACATCGACACATGGCATGGCCCAACAGAGGCCCATTCCTGTGAAAAGGCCGTCCCGTTTGACTTGGTCAAAAGGTGGCGGGCCGGCCCATGGAAAGCTTGTTAACGGCCTGTTCGCATATAGCCCATTTACAGCCCGCTAACCCAAGGCCCGTTACGCCCTATCCGAATTAGGCCGAGTAGCGTCATCTGGGTCATCCAATATGATTCCAGCCCGTTTTCACTTCCGGCCCATGTATGGCCCATGACGTCTTTCGGCCCATATGAGGCCCTTTGTAACTCTTGGCCCATTAACAGCCCGTGGTGAAACTGGCTCGTAATGAACAATGTATCACTTTACACCCATTAACGACCCGTGTTGAACTGGCCCGTAATGAACAGTGTATCACTTTATACCCATTAACGGCCCATTATTCCGTTGGGCCGCTTCCAACCCATGTCATCTTTCGGCCTTCTCAGAGCCCATTTATTCTTGAGCTCATTTCCAGCATTCGTTTACTTACGGCCCGTTACTGTCATTTTCTGCATGTGGGCCAAATTCAGCCTGTGGTTACAGTCGGCCCGTTTGTGGTCCGTTAATACATTGGGCCATTTTCATAACATCATCAAATATGGCCTATTAACGATGGCCCGTTATGGTTGGCCCATGAACGGGCGATTCCAACTCTAGCCTGTTTACGGCCATAATGCGGTCTGTTTGGCCCATGTTTGGCCAATCGATCATATGGCCCGTATAAGGCCCATTGATGATACGACCCGTAGAAGGCCCGTTGTTTCTACGTCCCGTAGAAGGCCCATTGTTTCTACGGCCCGTAGAAGGCCCATTGTTTCTACGGCCCATAGAAGGCCCACTGTTTCTACGGCCCGTAGGAGGCCCAGTGTCACTACAATAAATATTAGCCCATGATTATTGTGGCCTAGTTTTAAAAAATAGGTTATTGCAGCCACTAGCAAACCACGGAAAAAGAACTGCAATGACTACAAGCAAACAAATGAACAAGACAACAAGGAAATAAATAAGCAAGCAACTAATGCTAGGCTATCACGGCTATTACACACATTACATCCACTGGGCATCAAAGTTTGCCACCAGTGCAAATATAGGGAACAAAGTAGCATATCATATACACTGGTTGTCAAAGTTGGCGACCAGCGCAAATAAACGCCGCAACAAAACAAATCCAGAACTGAAACCATTTCAGAAGATCTCAAGAAACAATATCCTGAGTACCCATAATGCTGGCAAGATGCTTAGCAAGCTTATTAACTTTCTCTTGTTTGGCGCTGAAATCCTCCAGCGCTTGTTGTTGCACCAGGAAATATGCATCTGAATTCTGTAGGGACTTCCTCAGTCCTTCAGCTTCCTATCGCAGCACATCTGATCGATGTCTTTCAACTTGAAGTTGAGACCAAGAAGACGAAATGATTCTGGCAGCGAGTTCGAAGAGCTTGTGCCAGCAGTAGTGGCCAATAACTCGAACACTACATCAAGACAGGACTTTTCACTACAAAAAATACACTTCCGTGATGATACGTGTTTGTCACAGTAGGTCGCGTTTTTTTGTCATGCATGTACATCCATGACAAATTTATTACAGAATCAAGATAGTCATACCTGTGCTGTCGTAGAAGTGTTCCATGACATTATCAAAATTATCGTCACGGAAGTGTCCACTTCCATGATGATAAATCGCGCATCACAGAAGTGCTTTCGTCAAGGGTGACCGACACGTGGCATCCACCGACGGAACGCCGTTAAGCTATCGGGTCGGGTTTTGGATCCGATAACCCGTTAACAGCCCCGACCAATGGGGATTTTCCACGTGTAAAATCGTCATTGGCTGGAGGAAACACGTGTCGGCTCATTGTTGGGACAGATGTCATCCACTCATTGGACAGAAGGCGCCTATGATACGTCGACACGTGGCCCGGCCCAACAGAGGCCCATTCCTTTGAAAAGGCCGGCCCGTTTGACTTGGTCAAAAGGTGACGGGCCGGCCCATGGAAAGCCTGTTAACGACCTGTTCGCATATAGCCCATTTACAGCCCGCTAACCCAAGGCCCGTTACGCCCTACCCGAATTAGGCCCAGTAGCGTCATCTGGGCCATCCAATATGATTCCAGCCCATTTTCACTTCTGGCCCATGTATGGCCCATGACGTCTTTCGGCCCATATGAGGCCCTATGTAACTCTTGGCCTATTAACGGCCCGTGGTGAAACTGGCCCGCAATGAACAGTGTATCACTTTAGACCCATTAACGGCCGGTGGTGAAACTGGCCCGCAATGAACAGTGTATCACTTTAGACCCATTAACGACCCGTGGTGAAACTGTCCTGTAATGAACAGTGTATCACTTTATACCCATTAATGGCCCGTTATTTAGTTGGGCCATTTCCAGCCCATGTTATCTTTCGGCCTTCTCAGAGCCCATTTATTCTTGGGCTCATTTCGAGCATCCGTTTACTTACGGCCCGTTACTGTAATTTTCTGCTTGTGGGCCAAATTCAGCCCGTGGTTACAGTCGGCCCGTTTGTGGTCCATTAATACATTGGGTCGTTTTCATGGCATCATCAAATACAACCTCTTAATGATGGCCTGTTATGGTCGGCCCATGAACGGACGATTCCAACTCTAGCCTGTTTACGGCCATAATGCGGCCTGTTATTGGCCATGTTTGGCCAATCGATCATACGACCCGTATAAGGCCCATTGATGATAGGCCCCGTAGAAGGCCCATTGTTTCTACGGCCCATAGAAGGCCCAATGTTTCTACGGCCCGTAGAAGGCCTACTGTTTCTACAGCCCGTAGAAGGCCCACTGTTTCTATGGCCTATAGGAGGCCCAGTGTCACTATAGTAAATATTAGCCCCTGGTTATTGTGGCCTAGTTTTAAAAAATAGGTTATTGCAGCCACTAGCAAACCGCGGAAAAAGAACTGCACTGACTACAAGCAAACAAATAAACAAGACAACAAGGAAATAAATAAGCAAGCAACTTATGCTAGGCTATCACGGGTATTACACATATTACATCCACTGGGCATCAAAGTTCACCACCAGTGCAAATATAGGGAACACAATAGCATATAAACGCCGCAGCAAAACAAGTCCAGAACTGAAACCACTTCAGAAGAGTTCAAGAAACAATATCCTGGGTACCCATAATGCTGGCAAGATGCTTAGCAAGCTTATTAACTTTCTCTTGTTTGGCGCTTAAATCCTCCAGCGCTTGCTGTTGCACAAGAAAGTACGCATCTGAATTTTGCAGGGACTTCCTTAGTCCTTCGGCTTCTTGCCGCAGCACAGATGACTGATGCCTTTCAGCTTGTAGTTGAGACTGAAGAAGCCGAAGTGATTCAGGCAACGAGTTCGAAGAGCTTGTGCTAGCGGTACTGGCCAGTAACTTGAACACTACATCAACGCAGGACTGTGGGGTTTTCTCACTATTTACAAGATTGTTTTTATCACCTTTCTTGGAGACCAACAGGGTTGTCTCACTATCTTGAACCTTATCTGCATTACTTTCTCTACCATTGCATAGTGGGGTGCTCTTCTCCAATATTCTGTTTGCATACTACAAGAGAAACAAGCAGACACATCACAGGTTTAGCTTGTAGTATACCAAACTCATTTTGGTAAACCGGTTCAGTAGTAAGGTGGATAGGATAACAACATGAAACAAACATATATCTATGTACTATGGTCACTGTATTGTCCATATCATTCTAGTTTATGTTCCCTAATCAAGATAGAGACACAGTTCAACTCATATATTTTTAAGACACAATAGCATAGACAGAATATAAGAGTGAGAAACTACACAGCATTGGCAGCACTTGTAATGTGCATCACATGAGAACATAACTGTTTATACAACTTAAACTGAAATCAACATAGAGCAAGAAGTTAGAACAACAATCCAGTTAAAGAAATAGGTTTAAAACATACCTGTTGCGCCATTGGAGTTTCAATTGGATCTTTCAAATTCGAAAGTAGTTGGTATCAGTAAATACAGTGATGCAACAGCAAAGGAGTATGGACCATAGCTACGGAATCTGACCTGAGAACAGTTGCTCTTCTGCTTTAAACGTGGAGTTTGGGTTAGTTGTGGTGGTCTTCATGCTTTGGGCACTGCAGTAGCTTTACAAACTGCTCGTGTGGGGGTACTCTGTGGTGGACATGGTGCTTTGTCAACTATAAGTGGGTTACTATCCGCTGGGGTTGCGGTTAGATGGGTTGTAGCTAGTTCTCTGCCCAATGGTGTAAGTGTGCAATCTGGAAGAGTCTCGATTATGTATGGTGGGCTAGTTTGTGGGCCAGTACAACCATGGTTCTATCTGCATCGACGGGTAGCATTGTCTTCTGTGAAGAACAGGTTTTTGCTCCCTTAGATATTGCCATCATCCCCTCCAATTCAAATGGCTGATAAACAAGAAAAGAAATTGAACGTACAGACATTGTATGATAGACAGATGTGGTAATTCACATATATGTTGTCTAACCAAACAGGACAGCATGACACAATTTCACATATATGATGCCTAACTAAACAGGATAGCAAGACACAGTTTTAGATATATGATGGATAACTTAACAGGATATAATGGCATAATTCAACATATGATGAGTACCTAAACAGGATGACATGACAAAACTATATGATGTCTTTCTAAAATAGGTTGGGGTGAAATAATTCACATACATGTTGTCTAAGTATACATGATGGCATGATATAATTGACATAATTGATTCATATACTAAGCAGCTGGCACTCGCATGTATGATCTCTAAACTAAGCAGATAGAATTCAATATTGTGCATATGATGTCTAAACTAAGCAATGCAAGACACCATATGCATCATATGAGAAATATAAACATTGCAACTTAGAGCATACACCTCAGGTGGGATATAGGACTGGTCATCTATCTCTGAATCCTCCTCTGAGGAGATCCCTGTAACCATCGAGATATATGCTTCAACAGGTACCATTGCCTGCTCTGAAGACCTTGTTTTCACTCCAGATTTTTCCATAACCGGCTCAAATGGCTGATACACGTGAAGAGTAGTTCAATATACACAGATTGTCGACAAATGGAATACGTAATGAAAAAAAGATGGCATGAGATAATTCACATATATGATGCCTGGCTCCATGGCGGTGCATAATTCACATATATGATAACTGGATGAAAAACATGGCATTGCATAATTCACATATCTGATATAGAAAGCAAATAGGAGGCATTCACACAAAGCATGTCTAATCTAAGCAGATGGCATGGCAATGCAAGACACCATATGCATGATATGAGCAATATAACCCAGACAAGTTAGAGCATGCACGTCGGGGGGAATACGACTGGTCATCTCACTCCGAATCCTCCTCTGAGGAGCTATCTGTAACTAGCAAGAAATCTGCATCGACAGGTAGCACTGATTGCTCAGAAGACCTTGTTTTCACTCCAAATTTTCCCATGACCGACTCAAATGGCTGATGCATAGAAAGAGTAGATGAATGTATAAACATTGCTGGCAAATGGAACGCATTATGGAAAAAAATATGGCACAATACAATTCACATATATGATGACTGGCTAAACAGGATGGCATTGCATGATTCACGTATATCATGCCTGGCTAAAGAAGATGGCATTGCATAATTCCCATATACTCTCTCCGTTCCTAAATATTTGTCTTTCTAGAGATTCCAAATGGACTACCACATACGGATGTATATAGACTTATTTTAGAGTGTAGATTCACTCATTTCGTTCCGTATGTAGTCACTTGTTGAAATCTCTAAAAAGACAAATATTTAGGAATGGTGGGAGTATGATATAGAAACCAAATAGGTGGCATTCACACAAAGCAAATCTAAACTAAGCTGATGACATATAAGATGTATAATGTAAGCAATGCAAGGCGCCATATGCATGATATGACCAACATCAGCATGCCAGGTTAGAGCAAACACCTCAGGTGGTAAACATGCATGGTCGTCTCCTTCTGAATCTCCATCTGAATAGTTATCTTCCTTTGGAATACAATCTGGAAATGCAGGAGAGGGGGGGGGCACTTCGCCCACCATGGAGCAGCGTCTGCATGACATTATATTCGCACACAACGGTCTTCTCTTTTTCTCTACATGTTCAGTACGATTGTGTAAAATATCTGACATGCATAATAAAAAAATAGTTAGATTTTGTAAGGCCTAAGGGGTGCATGCAAAAATCAAGACTGATGGTAGCAAACGAGTGGATGGATCCAAAACTAATGATAGCAGGTAGATTATAGCTTCAGTTTAAAAAGATAGACAATGGATCATCTATTGTTTGTTGCCCACCCAACATGAACCACATAGAAGACCCCAGATGAACCAGATAGTAGACAGATACTATTCGTTGTTGGCTCGATATGAGACCCATGGGCAATTCAAAACTCAAGATTGAACGATAAAGTAGAAGGTAACAATAAGCGGTGTATAACGTAAGCAAACACGAAAGACTGCGACCTCTCTTCCGGAACTGTCTAGCCCTCAGGTTCATCTGCTCAGTCGATGATGGTAATGCAATTGGCGTGGCTGCCGGTAACGGGGAGATGATTTGAGGCGGCGAAAGAAAGTCTGCAGGGGGGATCTCTGCTGCAGTGAATGCTTCTGTCGATGGTGCACCTCAGGTGGGGTGGATGACGGCACGGCAGGAGAAGGACATAACACACAGAGTTTTCTTTGACGCCAATCTGAAAATGAAGTAAATCTGTAAGGGCACCTTAGAATTGGAGGATTCTATAAACGTAGGAACATGAAAAACATAGGAATAAGATAGGAATGCATGCGCAAAACAGAGCATTTGCAAACATAGGGTTTCAGTCAACCTGGGTGTTTGGCTCACATGAATTGGAAGAACAGAGGAATGGAGAAACAAAGTGATGCGATGAGTGTACAACCTCTTTGGCATAGCCTTGTGGACCTCAGCATCATTGGGTTGGACATGGAGGATGGTGATGATGCTGGTGTGACTGTCGGAGGTGGGGAAGAAGATCCGAGGCCTCTGGAAACGGCGCCGAGGGTACTGCTCCGCTGTGGTGGACGGTTCCGTCATTGGAGCAGCTCCGCTAAGGTGTACGGTGACGAGACTGAAGCATGACAAGACAACCAACTTTAATCTAAAGTGGGACCCTAATATCATCTGCAATAGATGATGTAAAATACATCACCAAAAACTTCTATATGTAAAACACATCAGCCGTGCCACGGCCGCTCCGACAGATGCTGTAAGTACTGTTGACTCTGAACTTAACTGAAGAAAATGAAGTTCACAGTCGAAACTGAATTTTACTGTCGAAACTGATTGAACTAGTAACAGAGCATTAAAATAGATGTTTAGGTCGTTCGAGCACTAGTAGCAGAGAAGCAGTGATCTAAATCAGCAGACGCTCGAGCAGGGAACACACTAGCAGAGAGCAAGTCGTGCAAGAGCACCGCGAGTGAGTGCTAAAGCAGCAACTCCTGTAGCTGCCGGAGGTCGTGCAGCAGCAGCAGTAGCGCAAGTGAGAGCAAGAGCAGAGCAGCAGCACGAACGAAAGCAGGAGCAGTGCAGCAGCACGGCCGACAGCAAGAACAGAGCCGCAGCGCGAGCGAGAGCCGGAGCAGCTTCAGCTAGTGCTGTTGTGGAAGTCGCCGCCGAGGAAGCAACGCCATGGGGGAGAGATGCCATGGATGATGTGGCCAGCGACGGTGTCGTCGATGGAGACGCCATGTCTACTCGATATCAAGCACCGGCAGCCCTGTGAGATCGAATAAAAGATAAAATGCAGCGGTGAGTGCAGAACCTCCTTGGTGGCGCCGTGTTGGCCTCGGCTTCATCGGAGGAATTGGTGAGGGTGCTGCGATTCCGGTGGGGCAGGTGAAGACGGTGCTGTGGGGATTGAGGTGGCGTGATAGACGAGGCGAACATCGGGGCAGCTCCTTGGAGGTGGAGGACGGGGCGGCTGATCCGGCAGGACGACAAGATCGACTACGGATCCTCATCCGATGCAGTGGACGAGGGACAGCGAGCTGTTGGGGTGGACGACGTAGTCGGGGAAGAGTCTCCAGCTGGGCGGCGGTCGGGAGGCTGACGGAGGAGCGTGGGGTTTCGCGGGTTTTGGCGGCCTTGGTGTATGAATGGGGGGGGAGGGGGGGCGAAGGGTGAGGGGGGAGCCAAGCTTAGGGACGCGCTTGCTCGAAATGTAGAGTAAGTTACCAGCGTACCCCCACCGGTTTGGACACCGTGACGTGGAGCTTCATTTCCGGCTGAGGGGTAGAAGGGAGATTTCGCGTGTCTGGGCTGCGGGAGCGATTTCGGATGAGGAGGGAGTTCTCACGCGCGTCCAAATTTCAGGATAACAAGGCGCGGCGCGGGTTGAAGAAGCGGGAGTTTCAAAGCAGGTGAGACAAAAGATACTTGAGCTTGAAAATTTCAGGATAACAAGGTGCGGATTCCTTGTTCGGTAGAACAAACTTAACGTGTAAAAAAAATCATACAAGACACAAGAGAGTCATGTCCCCCTTTACTATATTGCTATAGATGCCATTGAAAAAACTACAAGAAAAATGTAAAAAAAATCGGGAGAACATGATTACCCTGCACAGTACCAAATCGATTCGCACTTCCCTCAACAACAAAAAAAAATCAATTCCCACAAAGAAAGAGTAATGTCCCTTTTTATATGATTACAGATGCCATGATATCGAATTTCAAATTTTGAATCCACGTTATGTTGAATTCGAATATATCATTAGGTGACCTTGCGGTTTATAATTGATGTAGTCATACATTTTGATCTTCCATCATATATGAACATTTTACTCCACCATGTGAACATATATATTGTCGTCTACCATATGGACTAAATTTGAATCAATTTTCCTTATTTGAATACGATTTTTGTCAAGTTATACAATAATTTAAATATTATCTTGATAACAAAAAGACATGCATATAGCAGTAATCATATTTCACTATGAACTACATGTACCATACGCTCTATAATTCAAATATCTATATCCATTTTATGTTGAATTCAAATCATAGTACATTATTGGTCTAGGTAGCGAGATGTTCGGGATAATCTAAACCCTGTTTTCATACGTATAATTTTTGGCTGAATTGGGACAAGTTTTGGTATAAGCCTCTTGCAAAACCGGAGATTCTCTCAACAAGCCTCGTGGTTCCGAGAGGGAACGTGTCACCTTTGTGTGCGAAACGATATACGCTGCCTCCCCCCTGATTTTATTTACAGAGACAACATAGAACTATATGAGTGCCCTGTTAAATTTTGGAATTATTTCGGGTTCATTTGGCCTTTTTATACATTAATTGAGTTTCTGGACTTTTAATGTGCATAATCTAAATATGACTTGCATGCACATGCCCCGGTGCACCAAAGTGGGTTGAAAAATCACATGTGTGTCCTTGGTCAAATTCAAACATCTGGGCGTCATGACTCTGCCGAGAACATCGAGAAACTTAGATTTTAAATTCATGTAATGAAACTTGGCATGGTGTCATGTCATGGCACTAACATGTTGTGGTAAAAAATTGGGCCAATTTGGAAGCTCGTGGTTCTATGAGGGAACATGCCCCCCCCCCCGCCCTTGAGTTTCTTAGCAAAGGAAACATATAACTACATTAGTGCCATGTTAAATTTTGGAATTATTCCGGGTTCGTTTGTCGTTTTTTATACATTAATTGAGTTTCTGGTCATTTAATGTGCATAAGTCAAATTTGAACTACAAGCACATGCTCTCGTGCACCAAAGTTGGTTGA
>NC_041389.1:27226545-27254543 GCF_002162155.2 Triticum dicoccoides | reverse complement strand
CCCCCGCCCTTGAGTTTCTTAACAAAGGCAACATAGAACTACATTAGTGCCATGTTAAATTTTGGAATTATTCCGGGTTCGTTTGTCGTTTTTTATACATTAATTGAGTTTCTGGTCATTTAATGTGCATAAGTCAAATTTGAACTACAAGCACATGCTCTCGTGCACCAAAGTTGGTTGAAAAATCACATTTGTGTCCTCGGGTGAATTTCTAGGTCCCATGCAAGAAATGAGAATAAAATTAAAACATCTGGGCATCGTGGCTCGGCCGAGAACATTGAGAAACTTGGTTTTAAAATTCTTGTAAATCCAAAACACGTCTGGAAATCATGAAACTTGGCATGGATGTCATGTCATGGTACTACCATGTTGTGGTAAAAAAATGGCCGAATAGGAACATATTTTGGTATAAGCTTCTTGCAAACCGAAGCTTCTCTCAAGAAGGCTCGTGGTTCTGAGAGGGAACGTGTCACCTTTGAGTGTGAAACGATATACGTTGTCCCCCTTGCAGTACTAGGGAAAACGCTATACACAGAGGTATAGCAGTGGCGTTGGTCAAAACTCGGCGTTAGCGCTACTTAGTAGTAGTGCTTGTTGCAAAACCACGCTACAACCATTATTTTAGCAGTAGCGCATCTTCGCAGAAAAGCGCTACTACTAAAATTCCCTCACTAGTGTCGGTAGGCTAGGAATAGTAGCAGCGGTTCTGCCAGAAGCACGCTACCGCTAAAAACATTGTAGCAGCGCGTTTCTGCTGTAGAGCGCTACTGCTATGTAAAAGAAAATAAATAGAAAAATAAGTAGAAAAGTAAATGAAAATGAAAGAAATAGAAAAAGGAGAAAAGAAAAAAAGAAAATGTAAAGAAAACGAAAGGAAAAGAAAAATAAAACAGAAAGGGTTAGCTGTAGCACGTTTCCCTGGAACACGCTATAGCTATCGTAGCTATAGCGCGTTTCGGAACAACGCGCTACTGCTAGTTTGACTCAAATCCCGGCAGCCCGGGCTCAAAATTTTGCTAAGTCCTTTCCCCCCCTCTCTACTCCCACTGTCCCCCAACTGCTCCATCGCTGCCGTTGCCCTGCCGCCTTCGATCACACCGCCACCGCCGGAGGCCGCCTTCGACCACACCGCCGCCGCCCGCCGCCTTCGACCACACCGCCGCCGCCCGAGGCCGCCCCCTCGACCTCACAGCCGCCGCCCGAGGCCGTCGTCGACCTCAGTGTCGCCTCCCTCGAGCTCGCCGCCGCCGCCCTCGACCTCACCGCAGCTGCCAGAGCCAGAGCCTGCCCTCGCCGCCGATCGTAAGGCTAGTCCTCTCCTGTCCCTACCCTCCTATTTCTCTCTGCTAGGGCAATTATATATATGTTGATATGCTGTGTTGATGTTCATATGAACCCTAGGTGTTCATATGAACCCAAGATTTTTTTTAGGGCAGTAGGCATTTTATAGCATTTAGGAAAAATGATTAGCAATTTTTTTTAGGAAATTAGCTAGGGCAATTTTTATGAAAATTCCTAAACAGTAATTCCATTTAGCTTTAAACTAATAGAGGGTATATAAATAATAGTAGCATTTATATTTAAATTAATAGAGGGTGTAAACAAAAAACACTTAGCTATAAAAAATATTTTGACTACGGACCTGATTTTGTTCCAAATTTCATTCAAATGAAATTTGAATTATTTGGACTATGGACCTGAATATTTTTGAAGAAATTGGGTGTAGGTACTAAGGTCTTGCTGTGGAAATTCTGGTGAGGTCAAAAGGGTTAGAGAAAATGTAGTTCCTAGACTTTTAGCTTTAGACAAAAAACAAAAGTATTTAGCTATAAATAAAAAACAGTAGCTATGGCATTTAGCTATAAACAAAAAACAGATTTGTTTTTCTTTTCAAAAACTTGGTCAAACAAAATAGTAGCTATGGCATTTAGATATATGTCATTGATGTTCATTTGCATATTCCATTATTGTTGATTATATCTTTTCATTGAAGTGGCCATGTTATATGCAAATTCCTCAATAGTGTTTGCTCATGTTATATCTTTTCACTGAAGTTGTTCGATTGTGCCCAAGTGGCTTTGTTGTTTCCAGGGAATGATGCTGAGTGGCCTATGTTTTGCCGGAATGTTGATTAATTTCTGTTCCGACAAATTTTAGGTTCTCGATTTGTCCACTTTTTAGCAAAGGTCATGCCGAAATTTTCCGTGAATTTCGGCATGACTTGTGCTACAAACTAGGACATATCGAGTGCCCGGGATTTGCCGCACCAGGAAGGAGTCAACATTCCTGCAAAACAATAGTCCTTTTTTATGTCATTATTCATTTTATTAGGTCTAGAATTAATTAACTAGATTTAATCATAGGAAACATGGCTAGCAACGATGAAGGACAGGGTTCTGGTGATTGCGACAACGTCTACCGGGCGGCAGACGAATTTTTTAGCCTTACCGACGATCAACCAATGTTGTTGCTGGGCCCACCGGTGGCATCCGGGACTGAGACCGACACGCAAACCAGTGCTGAGACTGAGACCGACGCTGAGATTCAGACCGGCATCGAGACCGGCGCTGAGACCGGTGCTGCCTCGGGGAGCGGAGCCGGTGTAGAACCGAAAGCAAAGAGGCAACGGGTTCCTAACAAACTCATGACTACTAGACTGGTGGTCATGGAGGTGGACGACGACAATTTTGAGCCAAAGGTGCCCGAAGAAGCGCGCGCGTGCTACGACAATCAAATAGGCTGCATCATACGGACAACCGCCACCATGAACGATGAGAAACTACAGAAGATAGAAAATATGAGGAGCTCCCTCCTAAAGAAGTTTCACCAGATATTCTTATCCCCGGGCCGGAATGAGAAGGATTATGAAGATCCAGACGAAGACCTGGCAATGAAGAAGATAAACAAACACGCCATGACCAAGTTTAGCGACGCGTTGGCCGCCTGGAAAAATCGAGTGAAAGAAAATATCAACGACGGGGAACCCTACTCCGAGATTGTAAAGGATAATCCGACAATCACGGAAGAGCAGTTTCAAATATTCAAGGAGGCTTGCGAGGCCGAAGCTGCCAAAATAAAGTCTAACTACATGAAGGGCCTTCAAAAGAGGAACATTGGGAGCCACCACCTCGGAAGCCGTGGTTACGACGGAAAGAGGTCCAAATGGGCCAAGGAGGACTCGGAAGCCGCGAGTCTGGGCATCCCAGACCCCTTGGCAGATTTCACCATCCCGCAGGAGCGTGACGTCCTGAGGGCCCGGCACCGTTGGGACCCAGTGAAGAAGGTTTACGAGACAACACCGGTCATTACGGAGTTCATGAGACTGCTGGTAATTTTAGTTTCTGATCAATTCGACTGCACACGTTAGTCATATTTGTAAACGATCCTTGTGCCTTTTGCAGAGAGAGCAGCACCGGATTGCGGCCGAAAGCGACTCGCCGTCTGAGGCATTGGCGAGGCCCAAGTGGGACACTCCATTCAACCGGGCGTTGAACATATTGAAACGACAACCGGTGGATACTCGACCGTCGTATGGACGCGTGCACGGTGTCGGAGACGGCGCCACGTGGAAGAAGTACTACCGTGAGACCACGGAGGAGAGAAAGGAAAGACGAAGGTTAACTGAAGAAAACAACGACAAGAAGGTTGAGATCGTGGTTGAGAAGAAATCATCTCAGATAGTCGCAACAGCGATAGCTGCCGCAAAACAGGCGATTGCAGATATGTCTACTTCCTTAGTGACGGGCGTTTTCACTTGGACAAGGCAAAATCCAGAAAAAAATGCAGAGGACTTTCCCCTTGCTGACTTCTTGGGAGCACCTGCTCCCGTACCTGCTCCCGCACCGGCTCCCGCACCTGCTCCCGCACCGGCTCCCGCACCGGACGTGCTCGGTGGTTCCTCCTCTTTGGCTGAGCTCGACGCCCTCATGGTATCTGTCGCGCCGGCCCCCTTCAATATAAATGTATAATCTCCCGTTTTCGTTGCCTTTCGGATGTCTCACGTCACAAACTTTTCTTTGGAGGACGACGAAACCCCGTGCACCATATTGTACACCATCGGCAAACAGAAGGTGGACGTGGGGAAGGCGACGATAATGGAGCCGAAGGAACCATTGTTCCACAGCCGGCCGATCCCCCCGAACGTCTTCAAGGTTTCTGTGGCCAGTGTCAAACCGGGCCACGAGAATTTGCCTCCTCTAATACCAGTGGGGGATGACGACGAGACCCCGCGGCGGCTTGGTGATTGTTGCAATGGGTGGGTCCTGTTGTGGCCAAAGAGTCTGCTTCGTCTGGAGGCGGCCGGGAGCACACCCACGAGCATGCAGCCTCAGCAAGGTATGAACATCAACACCCCACCTACCCAATTAGCGTCGGGTGTCGGGTTGGGTGATAGTGGACGGGGTAAGGAGGAGGCTCCATTAGTCGCTGATGACGTCGCCATGGATGAGGATGAGGATGACGATGGCGCTGAACAGTATGTCTATACTGGCGCCTCCTCAGGGTTTGAGCGTCATGAGTCGGTGCCTGAATTACCGTCTCAATGTATTATTGACGACCTTCCGGTAGTAAATAAGTCTAGGAAGAGAGCGAGGAAAGGCAAAAAAGCTGATTCTATGATCCAGCCGCCTCAGCAGCCTCGGCTTCAGGACCGTATAGATATCCCCGATGCGGATAAATGGCATATCCCCGGTCAACCAATCCTACCTGCAACAGCGCTACGGGCCAGATTCGGTGATCTAAGGAGACTTCATGACGATGTGCTGCGGGTAGAGAAAGGCCTCATCGCCTCGAAAGATCCAGGATACCCACTCTACGTGGTTAACATTCCGCGGCAAATGCCGTATGTCGACAGCTTCCCTGCGGATAAGTTCTTCCTCCGATTTGATTACATATTCGACATGTTTCACGTGAAGAAGTTGGATTTTACGTTTGTCCGCCTTTATGCCTTGCACATGAACTACATCATTGGGGTTGAGCAAATACGTCATATCTGTGTCGCCGACCCATACTACATGCACGAGAGCTTCTTGGGAGTCTGTGCAGAGCAGCGTGAATACGCGAGGGATTACATCATCAGTTTCATGCTCGCCAATAAGGATAAGGAGGCGATTCTCGTGCCTTATCATCCCGTGTAAGTCATCCGCGCTGCTATCCTTCCTTCGATTTCAATAATTCATTTGCACGGTGGAGGCTAATTAATTTGAGGTGTACTTATTTTGCGCAACGGCAGGCGCGCCGTCCTCATCATCCTCTACCCCCGATTCTCCCACGCTCTTTACTTGGACTCGTCGAAGAACATTCACAAAAAGGATTACACCCACATCAAAGATGTTCTCGACAGTGCTATGTTTTACTACCAATCAAGGGGTGGAGAGGTTAGGGACAAGAAGAGAAGGGGTGGCAGGGACGCCTTCAGCCATAAGACCAACTTCTGCTGCATCCAGCAACTGAACGATTCTCTTAATGATGGATTCTATGTCCTACACCACATGCAGGAGTACAGACAGGATCACCAAAACCTTCACATGTCACCTAGATCTGGTGATGCCCATATTCTGCAATGGGCAAAGGACATTAGAGATATCGAGGATCATCGACTTCGAGCTGAGTTCTAAAACATCCAGCGCGAACTTGCCCTAATCATCATGAATGAGGTCGTCGGAAAAACAGGGATGTTCTACGGAGAAGGACAAATGTCGCGGGAAGACGTCCGAACATGGATAGCCTCTCAGCGTCTCGACATGAAGCCTTTCACTAAGCTCGGGGACTATCTCCCTGACGTTGATGGATGGCACGACATGTTGGAGTGATTGTCGATATATGACAATGTGTCTGTTTAGTCCATACTTTCTGTATGACAAAACTTTGAGTTATGCGCAGTGAAACTTTATTTGTGATGTAATTAAACCGTCCTCCTCCTCGACTAGCGAAGATCACTCTAGTTAGGGCATTTTGGGTACGATGAACTTTGTTATTTATGCTTATGATATGTTGTTTCTATTTTTGTCAAGTCTGTCTCTTTCTGTTGCTAAACTATATATGCTGCATATCATCGACTCATGTGATGATGCAGGTGCATAGATCATCGATGGCGAAGAAGTGCTACGCCAGGAGTATATATACGATGAGTGGCCGGAGTGTCAGGCCCAGGTGTTGCCGGTTTCCGGTTTCCGAGCGACAGGCAATAGTTAGTTTAGGTTCACGCTAATGCGAGAGAGGGATACGAACTCATGTACTCAAAGTGATAGCTCTTCTCGCGTATACCATTGTTTAGATGGATGACGATGTATTTGCAAGTAATCAAGGACTTGTATCACTATTTTCGAGATGATGACGAAAGACCACTTTGTGTTGGATGATGGTTATGATGAGACTATTTGTATGTATATGCTATGACTACATCCGTGGTCTCGCAGGCCTTTGTATGTGTATCATAATGACATTTCTATGTGCTAAAGATTCTTCTATAAAGCCTGTTCAAATACAAAACAAATATGCCAAAAAAACAAAAAAACCTGTTAAATTAGCAGTAGCGAGTGTATAAAAGTTAGCAGCAGCGCCGCGATAGCAGTAGCGCGTCGTTGCAAAGGGCGCTAGAGCTACTAGCAGTAGCGAGCTCCCAATAACTGCACTGCTGCTACACTTGTGTAGTAGTAGCGCCGGTGACCACGCGCTACTGCTATATGTTAGCTGTAGCACCTTATTAGTAGCGCCCCTCCCCGCGCTACTAATACACCTAAAACCCGCGCTGCTGCTAGCCTTTTCCCTAGTAGTGTTGAGTTATTTACAAAGGCAACATAGAACTACATGAGTGCCCCGTTAAATTTTGGAATTATTCCGGCTTCGTTTGGCCTTATTTACACATTAATTTAGTTTTTGGTCATTTAATGTGCATAATTCAAATTTGAACTACAAGCACGTGCTCCCGTGCACCAAAGTTGGTTGAAAATCACATTTGTGTCCTCGGGTGAATTTCTACTCCCATGCAAAAAATGAGAATAAGATTCAAACATCTTGGCATCGTGGCTCGGTCAAGAACATTGAGAAACTTGGTTTTAAAACCATGAAACTTGGCATGGTGTCATGTCATGGTAGTACCATGCCGTGGTAAAAAAAAATTGGCCGAATAGGAACAAATTTTGGTATAAGCTTCTTGCAAATCGGAGCTTCTCTCAAGAAGGCTCGTGGTTCTGGGAGGGAACGTGTCACCTTTGTGTGCATAATTCAAATTTGAAATACAAGCACATGTTCCAGTGCACCAAAGTTGGTTGAAAAATCACATGTGTGTCCTCGGGTAAATTTCTCGGTTCCATGCAAGAAATGGGAATGAAATTCAAAATTCTGGGCGTCGTGGCTGGGTTGGAAACATTGAGAAACTTAGTTTTTTAATTCCTGTAAATCCAAAACATGCATGAAAATAATGAAACTTGGCTTGGTGCCATGACATGGCACCAACATGTTGTGGTAAATTTGCAGTCCGATTTGCGAAGGCGCACACATTAACAATCAACAAAGTCATTTTGGAACAAGTATTGTCACGTTACAATCGGAAACACAAGTATTATTGAAACCATGGGCGTTCTACTTACTAGTACCATTTACGTGCCGCCACGCGTCCCCATTTTTTATTAGCTAGGAGGCGTCGTGTAGGGTAGCTATTTGAGTACGAGAGGCGTGCGATTAGACCCCTGCGCGTGCTTATCGGGAGGAGAGCCCTTTGACCTCCATCTGCCGTCCACCTCTCTCCCAAGGTCTCCATTAATGGTGCCCGAGCCTCTGTTTAATGGCGTGGCTATGTCTCACTCGACTGAGATTTAAGAGAGAAAAAAGAAAATCTGACAGCACGGATCTTGATGTAAGATCCGACGGACCTATATAGCATCTACTGCGACTTATAGCAAGACTGATGAATATATAAGGACGATTTTTTTTATCAAAGAAGGGCTTGCCCCTTCCGATTTTAATTACTGAAAACCACCACAATTCACAAGAAGTTCAGCACAACTCCAGCCTAACACGAAGGACTAGAAGCTACTCCCTCCGTCCCATAATATAAGACACTTTTTGACACTAGTATAGTGTCAAAAAACGTCTTACATTATGAGACGGAGGGAGTACCAGATTGAAATCACAACATCCCAAGAGGCCAACAAAGGCCAAACATCCATGCTACAACCCAACATTTCACAACCGGCGACACAATCCACATCCTAAACCGATTACTACATCAAAATAAACCAGGAAACTGAAGGAAGCCCAGCAGCAACAAGAAGAACAGCAACGCCAGGGTCGCCACAGCAAGAGTTTTCTTCATTCCAGCCTTGCAACATTGATCTTCCACAGAAAGATAAGGACGATTAATTATCTTACATAATTAGAAAGATAATTAAAAAAGCCACATGCGGCTACGCCCGAAATACACAAGGGCAAAAGAAGAAGGAATACAAGGATCTGGCTCGCTGATCTCTACTTTCTTGATGTGTTGCTGCAGGCCGCGGGAACTAGTCTCCGCGGCGAGCGGCGATGAGCTCTTTCGTGTCCTCAAGACACTGCTTGAGAACATCCACGGATTCCTCCACCAGCCTTTGGCGCTTGTTGCGGAGCATGTCATTCTCGTCCATAAGTTTCTCGACGATGACGCCGGTACTCTTCAACAAGGCACTAGTCACCTCCTGCTGGTCTGCACTTCGGACGATCTTCTCCCTCAGCAGGTCGCGCTCGGCCCGGAGCCTCTCATTGCCCTCCCTTAGTCGCCGGATGACACCTGTAGCCTGTTCAAACGAGGCTTTCACGTTGTCCTGCAACCTTGCCAAGCCGGAGATCTCATCCATCTGGCTATGGACGATCGCATGCATGCGCCTGTAACAGTCGTCGCCTGCCCGCGAGAAATTTTCCCAGGCCGCCGCGGCGCGGTGGGACATCTCTGCTGCATTCGTGGCGCGGCGGGACATCTCTGCTGCTTCCGCGGTGCGGCCGGACCAGTCTGCTGCATCGACGGCGCGGAGGGACCTCCGTGCTGCTTTAGCGGTGCGGCGGTACCTCTGTGCTGCTACTTCCGCGCGGCGGGACATGTCGGCTACTCTCGCAGCGAGGCGGGACATCTCTCGTGCTTCCGCTTCCATGCTCGCCTCTCCCTGGTGGCAATCTCTCGACCCGGAACTCACGCTGGCCATGGCAGACGCAAGGGAAGGATGCTGAATGACTTGTTTGTTTTTGTGGATGAGGAGGTGAGGAGGAATGTGCAGTCATCTTGGCATACTAGTATTTATAACCGAGTACTAATACGCTCCTAAGTGGGAAGCCGTTTAGGTTGTGACCGGTGTGAACATGTTTGGAATTCAATATAGCGTGGTACTAATACGCTCCTAAGTGGGAAACATTTAGGTTGTGATCGGTGTGAACAGGTCTGCAATATAGCGTGGAGTAATTTGGAATGTGACGAGACGCAAGCTCAAAATTTATAAATACCCGTGTGGCGAGCTCTAGGCTAGTCCTTTTTTCAGACACATTAAACCTATCTCGCACGCACCATCGTGCCACCCACAAAAACTTGTACTCTGAGTTTAGTAGTACATTATACAGGAAGAGAAGACGTGCACGCATGTACTCGTCCTCTCACACACGCGTCTGTTTTTTCTCAAAAAGGAGGATGATGACCCTCGGCCTCTGCATCTGGGAGTCACACACGCATCTGTAGCTACGAATTGTAGTGTTCTCAACCATCCGATTGGCTCTATCATGGATGTACCTAAATACTAAAACATGTCTAGATACATCTATATTTTGACAAATGGAAGGCATGTATTGTGGAACGGAGGGTGTGCTTGTCATCAAAATGGATAAAAAGGGACGTATCTAGAACTAAAATACGTCTACATACATCTCCTTTTATCCATTTTGATGACAAGTAGTACTTCTTACCCAAAGGAACTTTATATCCAACAGATACAAAATATCCGTTCGACTGTTGGAAATTACTGATTTGATGTCGAAGTAATTGCTGCATTACCACCAAAACCCACCATTTCTTAAGCTAAAGTAGACCAAGGTAATCCCTATATTAGCATATTACTAAGATAAACAGAAGGCACTATTGAAACATTTAGGACGTGAGCTTGTCAATCTGAATGTGGAGGGACACAAGCTTAGCCCCGGCCAGCAGCTTGGGCGGAAGTGTCAAGAAGGTCAGCTCATGCACGTCGATGTCGCCGGGATCCTTGCTGCTTGTCACCTCCATTTCCACCTCGACGGCGTCGGTCGTGCCTTTGGGCTCCCCCGGCGGGCCGTTCGTCCACAGCTTGGCCCAGTAGTGCGCTAGTGGGGACGCCCCTGCTCTGATGCAGACCACCGACACGGCAATAGGCGCGCCGATGTCGAGCACGCCGCCGACCAAAAAAAATGCGTGGCGGTCCTCCTCCGCGAACAGCAAGAGCCGTGGCTCCGACAGTGGCACTTGCAGCTGGAGCACCTTTCCGTACTGGATCCTGTGCACGGGCATGGGATGCGTGTTGCTGATGTGGTGGTAGAGCGCCGGCGGCAGGCCTTTGTAGCCGCAGACGGGCACGGGGAATTTGCAGGGCGCGAGCGGACACACGCTCTGGTGATTGACGAGCTTGTGGTAAGTGACGTAGAGCCCACAACCTTCATGCGGGCACTCCACCCTCAGTGATGAAACGACGGCGTCCACCGCCGTGTTCCGCACGTCGAAGCCACCGCCGCGCTCGGACTTCTGGCACTGCCGTTGGTTCCCGGGGCGCTCGACGCGGCAGTCCGCGCAGGCCAGGTGCCCTCCCTTGCACTGCAGAAATCAATCGAATAACACATCAATCAAGAAACCTGCACCTTGCTCAATCAGCTGAATGGACGAGGTTTATTCGAACCTCATAGACTGGAGGCATCAAGGGGCGGAGGCACAAGGGGCAATGGAGCACGGTGAGGTCCATCGAGACCTTAGTGAGCTCCCTCGTCGGTTCCTGTTTCGTCTGCATGATCTCGCCCTCCTCGTGCACAACCATCTCTCGCTTGGGCCGGGGCATTACAAAACTTTACTGTCACATATTTTATACTCTGTGCATAACTGACCTCCTACATACCAAGGAAGGTAGTAGTTTGAGTTTTCTGGACAAATTTGCCCCTGCGCATGAGTAAGCTGCATAAATATCGACAGTAAATGCGCATGTAATGGTTGGCTGGTCCTCCTTCCTTTTCGCTTGAGTTGGCTTCCCCAGGCGGTCAAGCCGCATCCGGCGCTACACGCGTTTGCCTGTAGCCATTTTCTGCTTTGGAAACTGGTGCGATTAATGGGGGCAAAACTAATATGAGAAACCAACGCGGACGCGTAGACTAATCTGAGAAAAACAAGAAAAAGTTATACGCAAAGTAAAAGGAATCAGAGGGAGTACTACTTCAAGGTGCATTAAATCAACACATGCAAGTATCAAAAGGAGAGTCACGGCATGCATGCATGCGTTGTAATTAATGCATCGGTAACCCTAAATTATTGAAATATATCGAGTGCAGTGCTTTGATATGTCGCGTCAACTCGTACATCAATGAGAATTTTGATTATCCTCTCCCTCGCGGACTTAACTGCACCTGCCTTTGGCTGTATGACAGGTCGGCCACACACCTGTCGGGCCCACCTGTCATACACGCAAAGACAAGAGTGTCCCTCCCTCGCCCATGAGCGTGGTGGCTGGCAAGACTAGGAGAAGCTTTCGCTACACGCTCTCCCTCCCGCACGCGGTGGACATGCAGCAGTTCAATCGGTGTCAGATGGCCAGAAGCATACTATAGTACTCCTCCAGTGCAGTAGTACACCATCATTGTTCGACTTCCCGAAGAGGTGAAGAGCCAAGCGCAGCCCGGACGCTCGCGTGGCAGTTTCATGTGTAGAGTAGTCTAGATAGTGTGTACCGTGTCTGTAAGCTTAAAATCGTTGAGGTCGGCTCCATGCTATGTGGCCATCTCGAAGTTTTTTTTAAAATTAAAATAGTCTTCTAGCCCTACCTGTCACCCTGGTGATTGTAGTTTGCACGCTCATCTGGTCAAGACAGGAATATATATATTTTAATTTATTTTTTTTCGAAAAGGGGGGACTCCCCGGCCTCTGCATCAGAATGATGCATACGACCACATATATTTTAATTTGTGGTGGGTAAATGTTAGAGGTTGCAGCAAATATATTGTACACTGCGGGTCTTTCAGCCAAGTTTAGAGGCAAGCATGTGGGGCCAGTGCTATGATGTGTCGCATCAACTCGTAGAACGAGGAGAAGCTTGATTTTACTACACGCCTTCTCCCTCGCCCATGCGCGCTGTTGCTCGCAAATGAGGACAGGCTTTTGCTTAGTAGTACTTCTACAACAAGCTATCCGTCCCGCTCGCGGTGGACGGACATGCAGCAGTGGATTCGACACTATAGAAGCAGTAGTAGTAACATCATTGTTCATCTTCTCGAAGAGGCGAAGAGCCAAGCGCAAACCAAACGTTGCAGTTGTGAACATTGGAGCACGCATATAGCCAGGTTCTTGCATGAGACAAAATTGCTATGTGAGCCCACTATTGTATTAGTACGTACAACTACTTGCTAGTATAGCCCTGTAAACCAGAAAGGAGTATTTGCCCTTCTAGAGATTTCAACAAGTGACTAGACTACACCGAGACGGAGTACATATGGAGCAAAATGAGTGAATCTGCACCGTAAATAAATACGTACTAGTTCTATCGTTTTCCTCTCCGAGGTGCACAATATTGAGTATATTGACTAGTCTCTTTTTGACACGCATTTACATTGTTGTTTTTGACATAGTACAGACGCAAGCGCTCATATACACGCGCATACACTCACCCCTATGAACGCACACACGCACGACACTAAGTATCATCTTGAAATTTATGAAGTCACCATAGGCACCTCATCATCGACGGGTCCATAGGTGCTAGAATGCCAAGGAGGAAGAGGGTAGCGGTTCCCGAGACATTGAACGGTCAATGATGCATCCTCAATTACATGCAGAGGGAATTAATTGGAGAAGCAGACTAGAGCCAGCACGATGTGAATGCAACAGAGTTTGGACTCTCATATAATAAAGGCGCCCCACTACTCCAATCCATCTACTCCCGAGTCTCTGCGCAACACTACTCACTCCAATCCAAGACCAAGTGACCAGAAGCCACAAGCACCTATGGAGGCAATGGACGCGAGCGGCAGTCGGCTGTGCCAAATCATCCAAGGCGCCGGCCTACGGCCCCGCATCGCGCAGCATTTCCAAACGGTGCTGGCGACCGCAGGCATCGTAGCCCTCGCCGACGCCGGCTTTGCCTCTCGCATGGATGACATGATGGTCAACTCCATCCGCAAGTTCACCGCCATCAAGAAGCGCGCGGATGACCTTGCTGTATTGCTCCAGCCCGCGCGCCCAGGCTCCTCATTGCCTGCCACCCTCATCGGCCTAGATGGTGATGAACTCTTTCAAGCCCTGGTGGACCTGCAGGTGCCGGAGGTCGCGACGAAGAATGTGCACCTCGAGTCCGCGCTCGCCGCACAGCGCGTCGCCATGCAAGAAACCGTCGACCTGCACATCCACGTCTACGAGTAAATCGTCTACATTGGCCACTACAAGGCAAGAGAGGACATAAATACGTTGGCCTTCTTCCGGCGGCTGGAATCTTTGGACGCCATTGTTCATAAGCACGTTGACCTGGCCACGAAAGCCGCTGCTACTTAGGCGCCATTCGGTGGGCCGACGCCCTGAGTCGAGGAGGTGGACGTCGTCGATGGATGCATCTCTTCTTCTTGCCTCCTGTAACCAGCACTGCATCGCCTCGTGGCCTTAATGTTTCATTAGTATAGTACTCCCTCCGTTCCCAAATATAAGTCTTTCTAAAGATTCCAGCAAGTAAATAAATGCATGTTGACGAATTCTGGCTATATGTGCATATTTATATATAGCTATTGTACTTGTTGGCTATAAACTTGACTATATGTGACATGGCAACATCATATAGCCAACAGCTGGCTATATTATTAACCATGCTCTTAGAGAGTAGAAGAGAGAAACGAGGGAGGAGGGCTAGCTGTAGCACGAACGCTGTTGTCAGATGGGACTCGTGTTTATAGAATAGGAGTACTGAGCACTCGTGCCTCTTTTTTTTTGAGGGAAAAATTAGTCGTATGTCTAGTACCACTAGTTGGGTGCGTGCGACCTATAGCTGTCATCACTTTAGGTCTACTTTTCGAACCGCAGCTACGCTTCATAGTACCTATTTTTCACGCATTTATCCTCCTATATGTACTCCTAGGCTATTTTCACATGCTCCCATTCGCCGACATGTGGGACATAGAGCATCTAGGTCGTAGTGCATGCACGACTCGGAGCACATGCCAGGGTACTTTACATTTTAGACCTCACGAATTACATGCAAACCCCCCACAGAAGAATAAATAAATCAATGAATTACTACATGAAACCGGATTATTTTCATGGAAACCGGAGCATGTTCATTAAATTTTGGACATAACACATTTATAAAAAATGACCGGACCTAAACCAGTCTAAGGGCCTCTTTGATTTTTCCCAAAAAGAGGGCCTCTTTGATTCACAGGATACTGAAAACACAGGAATGGGGAAAGTATGATGGTGATGAACCGAGACGAGGAGAACTCTAACTCAGTTAGAGGTTAGAGTTAGATTCTAACCCTGAACTAACTCTAAACCAAAGAGGTGTATGGATGGCAGGGTTAGATTGACAATAAATGCTCTATCTCAATCATTTGACTACTTTGGACCCTATTTTTAGTCAGACTAAAATAAGTCCCTTGGATCTAAGCACCCTCTTGGTGTGGCCGGCTCTTCTGTGGCATCCTCCCGCTCACAATTGACATAAACGAACCATCTATACAATCAAGCATGCAAAACGTGATAATTTTTACTTTGTCCATACAAATGAGATATCCCACTTAAACATACAAGTCGTCAATCAAGCTTCACAAAATAAAAAAACACTTCATCAGACAAAGAATGAGCTAACTCATCACGGAAGTTGTTCACGATAGGGAGGGAGCTCGGAGCCCCTCACACACCGAGGGAGGAGCTCGCCATCGTCGCTCTGGAGGAAGGCTCTGTAGATCCCAAGCCCCGGGAACCCCTCCGATGCCGGCCCTTGCGAGTTGAGGTCGACACCGGCATGGGTAGCAGGGCCGCTTGTCGCCAACTGGGAACTTAATCTTTGGGCCTCTATAAATAATGCAAGCCTGTAACTAAAATACCTAGAAAGGTGAACTGAATCTTTGGGCCTCTAGAAATAATGCAAGCCTGAAACTGAAATACCTAGAAAGGTGAACTGAATCTTTGGGCCTCTAGAAATAATGCAAGCCTGAAACTTAAATACCTAGAAAGGTGAACTGAATCTTTGGGCCTTTAGAAATAATGCAAGCCTGAAACTGAAATACCTAGAAAGGTGAACTGAATCTTTGGGCCTCTAGAAATAATGCAAGCCTGAAAATGAAATACCTAGAAAGGTGAACTGAATCTTTGGGCCTCTAGAAATAATGCAAGCCTGAAACTCAGATACCTAGAAAGGTGAAGTGAATCTTTGGGCCTCTAGAAACATTGCAATCCTGAAATTGAAATACCAAGAAAGGTGAACTGAATCTTTGGGCCTCTACAAATAATGCAAGCCTGAAATTGAAATACCTAGAAAGGTGACCTGAATCTTTGGGCCTCCAGAAAGATTTATTACCTCCTCAAGCAGCATCAAACAATTCCATGCGTGCACCACAAATCTATAGCAAGTTTGATCAGGATCTACTTTTCCAAATCAGAATTAGCGCT
The DNA here is from genome assembly GCF_002162155.2 of Triticum dicoccoides. Taxonomy (NCBI): domain Eukaryota; kingdom Viridiplantae; phylum Streptophyta; class Magnoliopsida; order Poales; family Poaceae; genus Triticum; species Triticum dicoccoides. The sequence goes on along the minus strand of NC_041389.1, from coordinate 27,238,708 downwards.
AGAGCAAGCAAGATCAATGATATGGCCGTGAGACAGAGAAGGAACGAACAAACTCACCCCTCTCGCGACTTCCCTGGTAGATGCACCGCCGCCGCGCACGGCAGAGGGAGAAAAACGACTGGTGAAGGGGGAGCGGGGCGACCTTCGAAGGTCGGAGGGAGAGGGCGGCCGGAGTAGGGAGGCGGAGGCCAGAAGGAGAGGGCGGTGAGAGGAGAGAGAGGGCGAGCGGCGCTTGGGCGGGCGGCCCTATGGGGAACAGAGAGGAGTCGTGCGAGAGCGGGGGAGCGATCTGGTGCGGGCAGGTGAGATTTTTTTAGGGGAGCGATCTGGTGCGGGCAGGTGAGATTTTTTAATTCTCTTTTAGTGGGCCCAGGATAACTAACCCAATTAGAACCTCTCCACCAGGCTAGTTTTTTTAGCTGGATTAGAGAAAACTAGCTCAAACTAACCCCTCTTGTTTCAATAATTTGAGGCTATTTCAACCCAAACTAGCTCTAACTCAGGGATCCAAACAAAGAGGAGTGTTACTGTACATGCTACAGTGTGGACCGTAGCACATTGTTTTTATGGCCATATCACCACATTATTGTTTTCTACTGCTGGTTCACTGGGCTACTGTGGTTCGCATGGCTGGTTCACTGGGCTGCGTGGTTCGCACTCCTCCGACCTGAGTAGTACTCCCCCGTTCCTAAATATAAGTCTTCGTAGATATTTCACTGTGGACCACATATGGATGTATATAGATGCATTTTATGTATAGATTCACTCATTTTTCTCCGTATGTGGTCCATAGTGAAATCTCTCCAAAGACTTATATTTAGGAACGGAGGAAGTAGTATAATACTAGTATATACCGCATCATTCTTTGCTCCTTCTTACTATTCCGACGTGTCATGCACCCAGTCGGAGCGCCAGTAATTCATGACTATAGTGAGTGGTCATATCACAAGTCTTTCCAGCAGTAACGCGCCGTCAAATCGCACAGCCCCACTCGCTCACCCTCCTCGCCTCTCTGTCAAACCGCCTACCCGAAAACTGCCGCGCGTACTGCCCTGGAAAAGCCCCGCCCTCAACTTTTAACTACGCAAAAATAGTTCGAGCTTGTTCGTTCTATATAAATACAGTACTTACTGTATGTTTATTCACCCGTGGGGTTGTTCAATGAATGGAGGGGCGGGGAGCACAAGTGAACAATACTACCTCTGTCCGGGTTTATTGGTCCCCATTGTATTTCGTGCCAAATTTTGACCATAGATTAAACTAAGAAAATGTTCACGCATGTCACCAAACATTATATTTTTCAAAACTATGTTCAAATACGAATCCAATGAGATAATTTTTCTTGACATGCATTAACATTTTGTTAGTTAAATATTTAGTCAAAATTTGGCACAATCTATAAAAGGGACCTATAAACCAGGACGGAGGTAGTACTGTAGTAGTAGTAAGTAGGAGTCGTAGAGTACTCACCTTAAATAGAGAGTTTCTTTTCTTTTAATGCCACGTACACAAATTGAAACGCTTGTTGTGGAGAAAAAAAGATAATCACTCCACTATATATGGACGCAGGGGCCTGAGCGCTCGCTTTACTAGGTTTGCTCTCTTCATCCTCTCATACTCTCCAGATATAAACAAGACAGCGGTAGCGACATTTTCTCTCTGCTCACCGCTGGTCACAGATCCGGCCGGATCCCGTCGGCCGTTTGTGTAGAGGACTAAAAGTGCATCGTTCACGTGGTCATCACTGTCGAGGGAGGAAACCCACAGCTGCCGGAGGGGCCCGATCCTCTGCCCATGCCGTTCTCTCCGACACAGCGCCGGCTCAGGAGGTCCTCCGACCCTTCTTCCTCCCTGCCGTATTGTCCGCAGATCCGACCTACCGCCGCTGACATCCCGGCGACCCTCAGGTATAAGTTCTTCGAAAGCGGCCTTGCTCTACTGCCCCAGCTCCCCACATGTCCGCATGTGCATCTTTTTATACTCCCATCAGCTCTTCCAAAGCCACCTAAATTTTTAGTATTATTAGAGGTAAAGCTACTTCATTCATTCGAATCTAGGTCTTTGTTCAAACAACAAAGAAAGGGGGGAAAATTGTAGCATGAATCTAGGACTTTATTCAAAGAGGAAATAATATGGTGAAAGTAGTAGAGACCGGATACCCAACCGGTCTCTTGGTTGAAAAGGGAAATAATGGGAAAATGCAGTATAAACTGGATAAGGAACATATCTATTATTGGTTGAAAAAAGGATAGAAAGTGGCGGCTGGTGGACAAGTCAACAAAGTATGTCCAGGATTAGATTTGCTGCCATCACATAGTAAAAGGTCTCCAGGATTAGATTTGCTGCCCTCACATAGTAAAAGGTCTCAGGATTAGATTTGCTGCCCTCACATAGTAAAAGGTCTCAGGATTAGATTTGCTGCCCTCACATAGTAAAAGGTCTCAGGATTAGATTTGCTGCCCTCACATAGTATAAGGCCTCCAGGATTAGATTTGCTGCCCTCACCTAGTAAAAGGTCTCCAGGATTAGGTTTGCTGCCCTCACATAGCGTGAACAAGCTCGGCATCACCACTTTATGCCTCCTTGTAGGTACATTGTGCTGATGCGTCCACTGTCGCATGTCCTTATACCAACCTTTTGCTGGGTTTTTTTGCGGGTAAACCAACCTTTTGCTGTAAGGGCGCATGTAAAATGAAGCGATCACACTATTACCTTAGGGACATGTCTAACCAGTGTTATTGTTAATCTAATGCCTCCAGTGATAAGATGCAATTAAACTGTGTTACAAATGGCACTCCTGCTGTTTTCCCCAGTATGATAAGTAAGTTGCTCCTTTACGCTGCTGAGTGTCCTGGTGTCCCCACGGTCCCATGCCCTTAAACCAACTCTTTAGCTGCTGTTGATTTACTGTGTCTGGTAAACAAGCAATGCCACCATTAAAGTAATCAAGTATCTGAGGAATCTCATTGTTGATCGTAATGCTTCTGGTAACATGAAGCATTGCTGACGTTTTAAAATTTCTACTGTCCTTGCGTGATTGCCGTGAACATAATTAAGATGCTTCTTTTCATTTTGTATATGTTTCATATATTCTTATTGACCAGCAACTGTTTATTTTCTATCATTTTGTGCAGATAGGGATATCCATTTCACCTTGTTGCTATTGTGACCTTTTGGTGAACTGCACAAAACACTTTTTTTGGAATGAGTGTCTTGTGCAGTTCAACTAAAATGTCACGTGGACAACATCTCTCAATTTTGGTGGAACTACACAAAATGGTTAAACTAAAGTGAAATTATGCCCTGCTGTCTCCTTGTTTGTGCTATGCAAACATGCTGTGCAAATAGGAATACTCTACTACAGATGTTGTGACGGTCAAGAGCAACATCTCTCAATTTTGGTGGAACTGCACAAAATGGTTCAACTAAAGCGAAATCATGCTATCCTATCTCCTTGTTTGTGCTATGCAAACATGCTGTGCAAACAGGAATACTCTACTACAGATGTTGTGACGGTCAAGAGCATTCGCCAAGTTCTTCGATTGTATGACATGGCTGGCCAAGATGGATTTAATCCCGATATTCACTTTATCAAAAGGCTCTAATGGGTTGGTTCTGAATCTTGCAAGCTGGGAATCAGTGAGATGTGTAGGCATCTTTGTTGTACTTATTATTTGAATCTTATTTGTTGGTTCTGAATCTTGCAAGCTGGGAATCAATGAGATGTGTAGGCATCTTTTTTGTACTTATTATTTGGATCTTATTTGTTGGTTCTGAATCTTGCAAGCTGGGAATCAATGAGATGTGTAGGCATCTTTGTTGTACTTATTATTTGGATCTTATTTGTTGGTTCTGAATATTGCAAGCTGGGAAACACGGCATGATGATGCAGAGGACAACAACCATAACAAACAATTCAAACTTGGTAGTATTATCTTTGTGAAAGTGCGACAAATGTGCTGATCGTGTGCATCCTGAGAATAATAATTCTAATTGTTGTGCATGATGATCCCGTGGAACTGATAGAACGAGCCAATGCATTGCTTGTTTTAAGTATAAATTTCTATTAAAGCTAATTAAATTTAAGTGAAGTGACCACTAACTCCTGTTATTATAGTACCAATACAGACCCGCTCATGAACCAACGTGTGGCCGGAGTAGGTTTCTTAATGGAGGCGTTTGAATGCACCGAGGGTGCATCTTATGCCGGGCGTGCAGCAGACGAGGGAGGGGTAGTAACTGTTGTCGCCTATACACACTCAGCTTACTGTTGAATCTAGTTCCCCAAGAGCTGAAAAACGAACTGCTGGCGCCGCCTACACACTAGTTCACTCAAAGAGACTCCAATGGCGATCCGAGGGGTGAGACTGCTGGATATGGACTTCAGCAAGGAGTTAGTTCACCGTTCAGTCCTATGGCTGCACCAAGTTGAATGTGATGTACACCAATGATACGGACTCGGTGAAGCTCTGCCTCGCCTAAGTCCTATGGCTGCACTAGGTTCTGGAGCATTCGCCCATTTCATCGGCAGCGCCGACTGCACCTTTGCTATGGTGGAGAGAAGGAAGAATGCGACGATTCGGCCATCTGGTGCAACAAGCTTGTTGACATCCAGAAGCAATACAAGATTATCAGCAACGGGCAGGAGAAGGACTCCATGATTGACCTCGCTAAGACCATCATCGACCCCTGATACGCCAACATGAAAGAAGACGACCTGAACACGTGGGAGGTACCTCTGAATCTAGCCTACATAACCTACGCGACCAAGGATGCATACGCATGCTACGACATGTACAGGCAGATCTTGGACATGAGGGCGTGTCTGCTTCCCGTAACCGACGAGTACACGGACAACCGCAGCGTCATGATCAAGTGTGCCAGGAAGGTCTAGATGTTGTACTTTATCTGTTTATAAGCACCTTTATCATCTGAGTGTTCCATGCATTAGCCTATGTGTCATAATTATCTGTTTGGTCCGAAATATTTCTTTTAAGAACCCATTAACCTGATTGCTTTTTAGTGGCTATTTGCTAATGTATGTAAACTAGTTCACTTGTCCATAAAAAAACTAGTTCACTCGGCTGCCGTGCTTTGAATCTCCTTCCTCCCAACATATTCCTCTCCTCAGGTGGACCCAGCAGGTCTCTGAATTTTCTCCCACTTTCTTTTTCAATGTAAACTGAGTTTTCTCCCAGTACTTTCCCCTAGAACCAACTCAACTGTCCCACGTCTAGCCTAAAAAATAATAATACCCCACGTACTATTAACTCATCAAATTAAAATGATATTTAATTTTGTAAGTTGGAAGTTCTTACAAAATATTAATAATAATTGTTTATATATAACTTGCCAAGTTAACTCCTAGTGATTGCGTACATAAGCTTGCAAAGATTTTACTGATGTGCAATCATGTGTTTATGTTTTCATAACATTTCTCCGTCTAGCCCAACATGATATTTTCACCCAGCCCAGCAAGTCCGTGGATTTCGAGAAAAATGCAAATGGGATTTAAATGGGCTGCATAGATGCTACATCATTGTTTCACCCAGCCAACCAAATGGACTAAAAAACAAATGGACTAGCTGACATGTGGGCCAGTAGGTCGAAGCCTAAGAAGGCGTTGGATTTACATCCAACAGCCGACATTCTTCTTCAATCTCTCGTCTTCTTCCCCCAGCGCTGCCGGAACCGCCTGCTCCAGCCTTCCGCGTCCAGCGGCGTTGTTTTGCGCTCCTCAGCGAAACGCTACCCCGCCGATGGCCAGGCCATCCCTCCACTCCGCACCTCCTGTTATTCTCTGCCGAGTGTAGGCCCACCCCGCACCCGAACCAGTCAAGTTTCCACTCCTCTCCATCTGCGACTCCACTACCACGTCTTCCCCATCTCCGGGTCATTCCAGTCTGGGGCCTTGCCATCGTCCACCGCCTCGGTGCGCTCGGCGCGGCGTGGTCAACATACGAGAGTCATCGGAAGAGGACTATACATGGAGAGCCTAACGGCTGGGAACCACGAGGTCCATGGTCGCACGCAAGGAAAGTTCCTCCTTATTACGCACTGTACGTGCATTGTACGTGGGAAGGGCTTCTGTATTTCGCGAAAAAACATCCCCCCGCTGATAGGTCGGACCCACCAGCTATATCTTCACACGGAAGGAAGTGCCTTCTTATTACGCACCAAAAAATGAATACCCCCTGCTAGCTGGGACCCACCATAGTGGGTGGCTGACTTGTGGGCCTACTAAGTTGACGAGGACGGAGGTCTTTGTCAACTTAGTCAATATGAATGATTCTAGCTCCAGTGACCGTACGATGTCCATCCAACGGCCATAGTGCTTCTTCAACCTCTGGTCTTCTTGCTCCAGCCGCCCAAAGCAGCGCCGTTCGTGCTCCTGCCTCTCGTGGCCGGCTGTGATGCCGCGGAGGCCTCACTGCCCCTACTACTCCCACCGCTGGCCCAGGGTATCCCTCTACTCACCCACACCCCCTGTTTTTCTGCGGCGACAGCAGCCTCATGCCGCAGCTGAACCAGTGAACCCTCGTACTCCTCTTTGCATGGGCATCCACTGCCGCGTCTTCCCCGGCTCCTCGTCGTCCCCTTCCTAGGCCTCGCCGTCGTCCATCGCCTTGGTGCTCTTGGCGCGGCGTGGACAATGTGGTCAACGACCAACTTCCATCGGAAGAGTACTGTACATGGAGAGGCTGACAGCTAGGTCCAAGGCCACATCCCAGTTTTTTGTGATTTGCCAAGTAAGTCGCTTTGTCAGGCCTGTTGGGCTGCAAATCTTTCAAGACGAGGAGAGCTTCATTCGGCTGGCCGAGAAAATGGCCTATCAGTAATGAGAAATGGGTTGTACATTTTTAAAACACATCAAACCGATAATTAGTTTCAAATATCTTTTTTTCATTTCGATATTTTAAATTACATTAATTTTTATGCGTGGAGAATTTGTTGGATTTTATATTGATATACATTTTTTTTAAATCAGTTTGAATGTGAGTCGAAATTCGGGATTAAAAACAGTTCGGACTGCACCGAAATATGCAAAATTTCATATAATTTTTTAACCGTGGCCACAATATGGGCTGTAATGCTAACAAAAAGAATATGGGCTCCAAACAAAACCTTAAGAATTAGAAAATGGGCTGTAAATTATTAGAAATAATGGCAGATGGGATGTATGCTATTTTCCACAGATTTGAGGCTTTCCTAAAAAAATGGTTGACGCACAAGCAGTGACTGTTGGATGGCCATCCAACGGCCGTCGTGCTTCTTCAATCTCTGCTCTTCCTGCTCCAGCCGCTCAAACAAGCACCGGCGGGACTGCCCGCTCCCTCCTCCCTGCGGCCAGCTGTATTGCCGCGCAGGCCTCACCGCCCCACCATACTCCCATCGCTGGCCTAGCCATCCCTCTACTCACCCACACCTGCTGTTATTCTCCGGCGACGGCAGACGAACCAGTAAACCCTTGTTCAGTCGTACTCCCCTCCCCGTGGGAAACAACTGCGGAGTCTTCCCTGCCTTCATGTCGTTCCCTTCCTAGGCCTCGCCGTCGTCCACCGCCCTGGTGCTCTTGGCGCGGCCTGGTCAACATGGTCAACGACCGACATGCATCTGAAGTGGACTGTATGTGGAAAGGCCGACACCTGGGTCCACGGCCGCACGCAAGGAAATGCCTCCTTATTATGCGCAAAATAATGATTCCTCCACCTGACATCGGGGACCCACCGAAAGGGCCTCAGTATTTCACGAAAAAATGTTATCGCCGCTGACAGCTCGGACCCACCAGCTAAATCTTCGCACGCAAGGAAGTGCCTCCTTATTACGCACAAAAAAATGAATACTCCCCCTGTTAGCTGGGACCCAGTATAGTGGCAGGCTGACTTGTGGGCCTACTAAGTTGACGGGGACGGAGGGCTTTGTCAACTTAGTCAATATGCATGATTCTAGCTCCAGTGACTGTACGATGTCCATCCAACGGCCTTAGTGCTTCTTCAACCTCTGGTCTTCTTGCTCCAGCCGCCCAAACCAGCGCCGGTCTTGCCTCGTGCTCCTGCCTGCCATGGCCGGCTGCGATGCGGCGGAGGCCTCACCACCCCTACTACTCCCACCGCTGGCCAGGCCATCCCTCTACTCACCCACACCCCCTGTTATTCTGCGGCGACGACAGCCTCACACCGCAGCGAACCAGTGAACCCTCGTACTCCTCTATGCGTGGGCATCCACTGCCGCTTCTTCCCGGGCTCCGCGTCGTCCCCTTCCTGGGCCTCACCGTCATCCACCGCTCTGGTCCTCTCGGTGCGACATGGTCAACGTGGTCAAGGAACGGCTTCCATCGGACGTGGACTGTACGTGGAGAGGCTGACAGCTGGGTCCACGACCGCAGCAAGGAAGTGCCTCCTTATCACACGCAAAATAATTATTCCTCCACCTGACAGCAGGGACCCACCAGACGGCCACCATATTTTGCGAAAAAAACGTTTCCCCTCTGACTACTGGGACCCACCAGCTACACCTTCGCACGCAAGGAAGTGCGTCCGGGCAAAAACAAACGATTCGCCCCCCTGACTGCTGGGACCCACCAGCTACATCCTCGCACGCAAGGAAGTGCCTGACAGTCGGTACCCACCTGGTCAAAGCGTATGTAGCATTGTCATTCTGGTCGCGAACGTGTACGTACATATTGGTCGATGTAGAGGTGCGCACGTGTCATAGATGTAGAGGCGCACACGTGTCGTAGTAGAGGCGCACACGTAGCATGTACACGTACGTACAGCGGCGAGGGTGCAAGAAAGAAAATACGGCCACATACGTACATGCGGGCAGGGTCTCGAACGCCTACTCGCGCATACATACATGGCTGGGTCAGAACGGAGAAACAGCGTCGTCGTCGTGTTCATGGGGAGCCAACCGGCTGGGTTGGAACGGAATGTGTGGCCGTGTTCATCGGGAGGGCTTGGACGGAACAGGCGATGGAAACGAGGCCTGGCGTACCGCACAACGGAGGAAACAACCATGTGTTCGACCGACCACGTTCGAAACGGGGTCCTGTTGATCAGGAGGGGCCTGGCGTACCGCAAAACGGAGGAAATAGACCTCCTACGGTCGTAACAGGGGTCATGTTGACTGGGAGGGGTGTGGCATACCGCAAAACGGACGAAACAGACTTGTGTTGGAGCGCTACGGTCGAAACGGGGGTCCTGTTCATCGGGAGGGGTGTGGCGTACCGCAAAATGGACGAAACAGAATTGTGTTGGAGCGCTACGGTCGAAATGGGGGTCCTGTTCATCGGGAGGGGTGTGGTGTACCGCAAAATGGGACTCCACGGGATACTGCTCATCTCCACCGTCGACCTCCTCCAGCCTCCACGGGCTACTGTTCATCCAGCCTCCACCGCGCGGTACTCCACCGGCTACTGTTCAACCACCCCTCCACGGGCACCCCTCCACCGTCTACTGTTCATCCAGCCCTCCACACCACGGTGTCCTGTTCAACCACCCCTCCACGACCACCCATCCACCGTCTACTGCTCATCCAGCCCTCCACACCACGGGGTCCTGTTCATCCAGAGGCAACGCCACCGCTCACTGTTCATCCACCCCCCAAAGCTCACTGTTCATCCCAGAGGTAACATCAATTGGCTTCAGTTAGCAACAGTAGCGAAGGAATCGCTCCATCGGGTTCAGTTAACAGCCATCAATCGATCGCTCGGGTTTAGTAACGCGTAGCCTGCAGTGCAATCGCTCGGGTTCAGTTAGATCCCAACGCCTCACTCGGCTTCAGTTAGAGCCAACGCCTCGCACACACGCGCGTATGTACGAGAGAAACGCGCATCGCTCCGCCCCCGACCTCCCAATATAACCGGCAACTCCCCGAAATTTTCCTCCCCCTCGCTTCTACCATGGTTTTTTCCGTCATGGATGGCCCAAAGAATGTCATGCATCTACATCTCCGGCCCGCCCAGGATGAAAAGCCCATTTTCTGTCATGATTTTTTATCATAGAAGTAGGAGCCCACCACATCTATGATGATACCGGGTTTTGTCACAATTATCGTCATAGAAGTGTCATATGTATGACAGAAAAAAAATTCGTCCGGCCCAAAATGTCACGAATGTGTCTTTTTTTTGTAGTGTTTGGGTTCTCTCACTGTCGTCAAGATAGTTTTTATCAACTTTCTTGGAGACCAACAGGGATGTCTCACTATCTTGAACCTTATCTGCATTACTTCCTTTAACATTGCATAACGCAGTACTGTTCTCCAATATTTTGTCCGCATTCTAAAAGAGAAACAAGCAGACACATCATAAGTTTACCATGTTGTATATGAAACTCATTTTGGTAAATGAGTTCAGTAGTAAAGTGGACACGATAACAGCATGAAACAAACATATATCTATGTACCATGGTCACTTTATGGTCTATATCATTCTAGTTTTTGTTGCCAAATCAAGATAGAGACACTGTTCAAATAATATTTGTTCAAGACAAAGCAGAATAGACAGAATATAAGTATGGGAAACTATAGAGCAATAACAACACTTTTAATGTGCATGACATGAGAACATAACTGTTTATTCATTTGAAACTGAAATCAACATAGAGCAGGTTACAACAGAAAACCAGTTAAAGAAACTGGTTTGAAACATACATGTTGCGCCATTGGAGTTTCAGTTCCATCCTTCAAATTTGAAAATAGTTGGTATGAGTAAATACAGTAATGCAAAAGCAAAGGAGTATGAACCATAGCTACAAAACCTGACCTGAGAACAAATCTTCTTCTCCTTTAAGTGTTGAATTGGGATTCAGAGTGGTGGTCCTCATGCTTTGGGCACTGCAGTTCCCTTACTAACTGCTCGTGTTTGGGTGCTCTATGGTGGAGATGGTGCTGTGTCAACTGGAACTGGGTTACTATCTGCCAGGGTTGGGGTTAGAAGGGGTGTAGCTGGTTCTCTGTACAATTGGGTAGGGGTACAATCTGCGAGAGTCTGGGTTATGTGTGGTGGATCTGGTCCTTGGGCAAGTACAACCATGGTTCTATCTGCATCAACTGGTAGCACTATCTTTTCTGAAGACCGTGTTGTTACTCCCTTAGATACTGCCATCACCCTCTCCAATTCAAATGGCTGATAAACAAGAAAAGTAATTGAAAGTATAGACATTGTATGATAGACATGTGCAATGGATAGTGGGGAATAAAAGAGGGCATGAAATAATTCATATTTATGTTGTCTAACCAAATAGGATAGCATGACACAATTTCACATATATGATGGCTAACTAAACAGGATAGCATGACACAATTTCACGTTATGATGGCTAACTAAAAAAGATGGAAAGACATAGTTCAAAATATGATGACTCTAAAAACAGGATCACATGATATAACTATATAACGTGTTTATTAAATTGGTTGGCATACCATAATGCACATATATTCACGGATAGAATGGCATAATTCAAAACATGATGATTGTAAACACTAAACAGGATGAGATGATATAATTATATGATATCTTTATTAAATGGGTTGCCATGCCATACAGATAGATGATGTGTATGTACTATGTAAACATGATGGCATGATATAATTCAAATATATGATTTATATAGTAAGCAAGTAAGCAGATGGCAATCCATATATGATGTAAAAACTAAGCAATGCAAGACAACATGCATGACATGGGTAATATAACCCTGCCAAGTTTGAGCATAGACCTCAGGGGGAAATAGGACTGGTCATCAGTCTCTGAATCCTCCTCTAAGGAGCTCTCTGTAACCAGCAAGATGTCTGCTTCAGCAGGTAGCATTGTCTGCTCTGAATACCTTGTTTTCACTCCAGATACTTCCATCACCGCTTCAAATGGTTGATGCACAGGAAGAGTAGTTGAATATACAAACATTATCAACAAATGGAACACGTAATACAAAAAATGATAGCATGATATGATTCACATACATGATGATTGGCTAAACAACATGACATTGCATAATTCACATATATAATGCCTTTGCAACAAGATAGCATTGTATAATTCACATATATAATGTCTTGCAACAAGATGGCAATGCATAATTCACATATATGGTAATTAGACACTGAACATGTGGCATTCACACAAAGCATGTCTAAACTAATCAAATGACATAGCAATGCGAGACAC
>NC_041389.1:27223528-27226334 GCF_002162155.2 Triticum dicoccoides | reverse complement strand
GGGGGGGAATAGGACTGGTCATCTGCCTCTGAATCCTCCTCTGAGGAGCTGTCCATAACCAGCGAGATATGCGCTTCATCAGATAGCATAGTCTGCTGTGAAGACCTTGTTTTCACTCCAGAATTTGCCATCACCATGTCAAATGGCTGATGCACACGAAGAGCAGTTGAATGTACTAACATTGTTGACAAATGTAATATGTAACAAAAAAAGGATAGCCTGATAAAATTTACATATAAGATGAATGGCTAAGCAGGATGGCATTGCAAAATTCACATATATGATGCCTAGCTAAACAAGATGGCGTTGCATAATTCACATAAACGATGAATAAACTAAACAGATGGCATTCGCACAAAGGATGTATAAACTAAGCAGATGACATATTTGATGCATAAAGTAAGCAATGCAAGGCACCATATGCATGATATAACCAACATCAGCATGCCAAGTTAGAGCGAAGACCTCAGGGGGTAAATAGGAGTTGTCTTCTCCTTCTGAATCCCCCTCAGAGCAGATATCTTCCTCTCGATTACAATACGAAATGTGTGGAGGGGCGCTGCCTTTGCGCCTACCATGGAGCGACATCTGCATGAAATTTTATTGCCATGCAAGGCTCGTCTCTTTTGCTCTACATGTTCAGTTCCATTGTTTACAATAACTTTCATGCATAGGAATAAAACATAGTGAGATTATGTAAGGAGTGCATACAGAAATCCAGAGTGATGGTAGCAACCTGTGGATAGACCCAAAACCAATAATAGTAGGTAGGTAATGGCTTCAGTTAAAAAATACAGATAATGCCTTCTTTACTGTTTGTTTCCCACCCAACATGAAACTCATAGTACACACCGGAGATTAACCAGATAGTAGATAGATACTATTGATTGTGGCCCCGCTATGTACCCCACAACCATTTAAAAACTCAAGTTTGACCATTAGTTTGGAGCTAACTCAGAGTCTAATCGATGAACTTGACGATAAAGTAGCATGTAATATAAGTGATGCATAACATAAGCAGACACGAAAGAGTGTGACCTCTCTTGCGGACCCGTGTAGTCCTCGAGGTCATCTGCTCGGTTGATGATGGTAATGTAGTTTTCATGGCTATCGGCGGTGGGGAAGAAGATCTGAGGCGGCGAAAGACAGTCTGGAGGCCGGATCCCTGCTGTTCTGGACCCTTCTGTCGTTGGAGCAACTGAGCTGGGGTGGACGACGGCGCAACAGGAGCGGGACAAACCACGCAAGGGTTTCTTTGACAACTATCTGTAAGAGAAGTAATTCTGTAAGGGCTTGTTTGAATTGGAGGATTCCAACAATGCAGGGATAGGAAATAGACATGAATAAGATAGGAATGCACGTGCAAAACAGAGAATTTAAAAACACAGGATTTCTGCCAATCTGGGTGTTTGATTCACAACAATTGGAAGATCACAGGATGCAAAGAAGCATGGTGAGATTAAGTCAAACCACAAGAAAATGTATGGTTATAATGCTATTATGCTACTATCTCTTAGTCTTGTGTTTCATGAATAGGAATTTGAAAAGGAGGACAAGTGAAAATTAAAATTCCTACGTTTTTTCTTTCAAGGAGACACTAAAGGAACAAATCCTACAGTTTTCCTTTGCTCCATTCCTTTGAACCAAATTCATGAATTGTAGTACCATAGGAAACTTCCCAATTCCTATGTTTTTCATTCACTTTTCCTTTCAAACACTGGCGATTCTAGTAGGCAGGCTTGAGCAAGGAAAAGCCTACACTAAAAAATGTTTTTGTGGTACTTCTATTACTTTGGACCTAGGCCACTACCCTACTAGCTCAACTCCCAGGGCCATCGACAAATGCACAGCTCAAACGCGCAGAGATAAATAATGATGGCGTTCAAGAGAGTCCATCACGGAAAGCTAAGTTGCCTGGTACCTCACTGCTTGTCATATAGTAGGATAAAATAATCGTATTTCCCATTACTACGTGTGCTCAGTGGACAATATATATGACATGTAGAGTAACAAAAAGATGCAACAAGTGTACAACCTCTTTGGCGAAGCCATGTCAATCTCAGCATGATTGGGTTGGCCTGTGAGGATCCTCCGGCTGACTTGGCTGTCGGAGGAGGGGAAGAAGATCTTAGGCGTCTGGAGATGGAGCCCGAGGTACTGCTCCGCTGTGATGGAGGGTTTCGTCGTTGGAGCAGCTCCGGTGAGTTGTACGATGCCGTGGCTGAAGCAGTACAAGAGAGACAACGTTAACCTGGATGGAATTCTAATAGCATCTCCAATACATGACGTAAAATACATAACCAAAAAGTGCAAGATGTAAAACACATCAGCCGCTCATCTCTGAACTTAACTGTCGAAACTGAATTTAACTATCGAAACTGAACTTAACTGTCGAAACTGAACTTAACTATCGAAACTGAATTTTGCTGTCGAAACTGAATTTTGCTGTCAAAACTGAACACACTAGCAAGGTGAGGCTACACGTCGGTCGATTGACTTTTTCATCTCTGGTCAGTCGATTTTGCAGCCGTTGGATACGAAATCAAGGGCCTGTAGTTCATCTTCAACCTCCAACCCCTGAGTCGCCAGCCACCACCGGCCAAACAGCAGCCCCCCCGCCGCCCGCGGCCGACGGTGCGCCGCCCCGCCCGCCCCGAAAACACTCCCCACTGCCGGTCCGCCGCCGCCCCGGCTATCCCTCTAGGCCCCCCATGCCGAGCTTTTTCTCCAGCAATCCCCATGCCACCTCCCCGCCACCGCCCCCACCCTGAACCCTAAGATAGATAGTGGGGTACCTCTATGGCGA
>NC_041389.1:27220526-27223244 GCF_002162155.2 Triticum dicoccoides | reverse complement strand
ACCCCTTGAAAATCGACTGACCCAAAAGTTGATTCAGTCGACTGAAGTGTAGCTAAATCAGAGCAGCATTGCAAGCAAGAGCAAGAGCGAGAGCAGCAGCGCGAGCAAGAGCAGACCAGGCAGGGGACTGAGAGCAAGAGCAGAGCAGCAGCGCGCACGAGAGCTAAAGCAGCATCAACTCCTACTGATGTGGACGTCGCCGCCGAGGGAGCGACGCCGTGGAGGAAGTGGCCGGCGACGCCGCCGTGGATGGAGCCGCGCCATGTCAGCTCGGGACCGATTAGTGTACAACATCTTTGGTGGCGCCGATTAGGCCGCAGCTTCATCCGAGGAAACGGTGATGATGATGCTCTTTCGGTGGTGCAGGTGAAGACGGCGTTGTGGGAATGGAGGTGGCGCGAAAGACGAGGGGAACGTCGGGGTAGCTTCTTTGAGGTGGAGGACAGAGTGGCTGAACCGGCGGGATGACGAGATCGACGACGGATGCTCATCCGATACGGTGGATGAGGGACGTTGAGGTGTTGCTGTGGACGACGTCGTCGGGGAAGAGGCTCTGGCTGGGTTGCGGATGGAGCAGGGTGTGGGGCTTCGTCGCGGGTTTTCGCGGCCTCGGTGTACGAATGGGTGGGTGGATGGGATGGCAGTGTGGAACCATGGCTTAGGGATGCGCTTGTCCGAAATGTGGGGTAAGTTACGAAAGTACCCCCACCGATTTGAGGCGGTTCTTTTGGTTCAGGGTTACCACGGGCATTTCGCATGTCGGGATTTCACAGGAGGTGGGAGTTTTCGCGCGTGTTGTAATTTCGGAATAGCAAGGCGCGGGTTGAGATGGAGGGAGTTGTCGGATCACGACGAGACAAAGATATATCTTAAATATTTCGGGCTAACAAGGCGCGGGTTGAAATTTCTGGACAAGCCTAACGTGTACTGTACCAAATCAATGCCCACTACAAATGTCGTTCAAAACTTTGAATTCATGTTATGTTCAATTAAAATATTTCGCTACGTGTATAATGCATGTAACCTACTACTCAAATGAACGTTTTAGTGCATTCCAAACGTATATACTACCGCTTCAATATGAACTAAATTTGAATTCGTTTCTCTATTCGAATAAGATCTACAGTAATGATTGTTGTGAAGTCAAAGCATTTGAATTCGTTTCTCTGTTTTAATAAGATCTACAATCATCACTATTGTCAAGTTAAACCATCGTTTGTGTATTATCTTCACAGCACACCACATGATTAGTCTTGAGTTACATATGAACTATGTGTACTATATGAAATCGAACTCGATTTTTTGAATCCACTTTATGTTGATTTCAAATCACATTACATTTCTAGCTCTAGCTAGATCTTCATAATCTAAACCATGTCTCATATGTATAATGTGTTTAACACATTATGTATGTGCACCGCCCCCCTACGCCTACAAGTATTTAGATGTGAGTTGCAGACACCACACATTACCACAAATTCAAATAAAATGTGAGAATGTTCGATATATAGTATTGTTTAGATTGTTCGATATTTAGTTGTAAGCTGCAAACGCCACACATTATCACAAATTCAAATAAAATGTGAGATTGTTTGATGTATAGTATGGTTTAGATTGTTCGACATTTAGCTGTGAGTTGCAAATGCCATGCATTATCACATTATGGTATAACATGTGCACAACACGTGTATCACCGCTATATTCATGCATGCATATGTTTAAAACACTATGATCTCCTATTCAAATATATGAATCTGCTTTCATATCAAATTATGATCTTTGTTAGTCTCTTACACCCACACAATCCTCTAACCTTTGTAGCTACCACTAACTTTCTCTCGTGCATGCACACGCCCTCCTCGCCCTCGGCATTCTATCCACCAGGCACATTAATTTTGTTTTCTTTAGGTCGTTCTCCCAGAGTCTCCACACCTCCTTTCCGACACACACCGATCGATAAACCTCTCCAGCGATGCCTGCCTACAACATACACACACACCTTCAATCTCCTCCTTTATGTGTCCTTGCCTCGTGTCTCTCATACGGTCACACACACGTGTAAACTCTCGCCCCTCTTTTCATCGATCTCACAACCGCACACTCCTCCCCCTATCTAGCTAGTAGCTGGGCCTCTCGCACCACCTCCTAGCTCCATTCTCTCTGTCTATCCGTCTCGCTGGGCCTTATTTGCCTCTACCAAATGGACGTACACCGACCGATCTCTACCTACACATATAGCTAGCTAGGTCCTTATAACTCGTTTTTACCCACGCGCGGATCGATCTACCTCATTAGTTATGTCTCTCCCTTCCTCCGACAAACAACAATTAATCTACCGATCTAGTTAGGTTTGCTTACCAAACACTTGGTTCCCTTCATCATCCATGGATGCGTCCCGACAGATCTATCACGCACAGGCACACACAAAAACACATCCCCACTCTTAATGATAACATTGCAGTTCCACCCTCAATTTTTCTATTAGGCCTCTCCCACCATCTTCGAGAAGCAACTCCATCACCCATCCAACACTCTACCCCTCTCCCTCCCTCTCTCTCTCTCCTCCCTCTCTCTGTCCCATCATATTTCCCGTCCTTCATTTATGTATGGATGTCGACCGATCTCCCTCAACACATAGCTGGGTCTCTCCTTCTCAACACATATACGAGTCGTTCTACCTCTATAGTTAGGCCTCTGCCTACCCCTCCCCCCCTCCCC
>NC_041389.1:27200607-27220332 GCF_002162155.2 Triticum dicoccoides | reverse complement strand
GATTCACTCATTTTGCTCCGTATGTAGCACTCTCCCTTGCCCCTCGACCCTCGCCCACGTGGTGGACGTGCAGCAATTCATTCGGTCTCATATAGCCAGAACGATATACACTGCACTACCATTATTGCTTGACTTCCCAGAGAGGCAAAGAGCTAGTCGCACGGTTATATTTTGGAGATGCCAAGCGCAAGGTTATAGGAGAACGAGTAGTAGGTGCCGCGTCATTTATAAATAAAGTTTTTTTTCTTCAGTGGCACATACGCAATATGATAGGTTCATATGGATTGAAAAGGAAACCGCTCCACTATATACATTGTCAGGACGGGCCAACCTACACGATTGCTTGCTGGGGTTGCTCTCTTCACACTCTCTCGCATAAAACGACTGTGGCCACTTCTCTAACATCTCGGTGGATCACGTCCGCCAGGGGAAGGGGTGGATGCTTAGTGTAGATGCGGTCGCCGTCGCCGACGGTGAAAACCCACTGTCGACACGTCCCGATCAGGGGTCCCCGCTGTTCTCTCACACAAAGCCGGTGAGGTTGCCTTCGTCCCTTGCTCACTACCGCGATGTGGGCAGTTGCCGCCTCCCTCCGCCCTCCTTAAGGTTGAGCTACGTCCCTTAGGTACAACTCCCTTTACGCTAGCTTGCACCACTGCTCCAGCTGCCCACATCACTCCATGTGGATATTTCTCTACTTCTTTGCCCCGCACATACCTCTACTGGCTTCTACGTACTGTATTTGTGATGAGTTTATGTCTCATCAACTAGTCCCAGTAATCTTATTCTAATCACGCTTCTTCAATTTCTTTGCCACAGGGATGCTCATCTCGATTTTGGTGAAACTGCACAAAACGATTCGATGGTCAAAAGGTTGCAAACTTCATTTCTTAGGGAGCTGGAACGTTGCCAGCAAATTGAAGCCTGGTTAGGGTTCACGGTTCAAGGGCTAGGGACTGCATGGATCATTTTTTTAGCTGCCTCTGTTCCAAAATAAGTGTCAACTTTAGTAGTAGTACAACTTTGTACTATAGTTTGCATAAAGTTGAGACACTTATTTTGGAATGGAGGGAGTACATATTTGCTATGATCTGTCAATCATTGAGATGCAATAGCATGCATGTTAGTCTCCTTTGTATTTGATGAAATGTTGCAACGGGCAACCTTGGATGCAATATACATCTAACAGAAGCTGGAAGCTTCATAGCATTGTACAAATTTATCTCGCTGATAATTTACAGTACGCACTATACTAGTACTTCCTCCATTCCTAAATATAAGTCTTTGTAGAGATTTCACCATGAACCACATGCGGATGTATATAGATGCATTTTAAGTGTAGATTCATTCATTTTGTTCCGTATGTAGTTCACCTAGTGGAATCTCTACAAAGACTTATCTACTAGTAATAGCTAGCCCCCACTACTAGGAATTCTCTATCCTCTCCTTGAACCAGATGATCAAAATTAATGTAGCCATTAGATGAACTAAATCAGTCCATAATAGTCATCTGATCTAGATGTTGAGAGGCTCTGCGCTAAGCCACATGCAAGCATGCAGAAATACCGTGGCATGCATGTGAGTGGGTTTTAAATCACATCAACATGTCTACATGCAAGCATACACCGGTAGCATGCATGTAAGTGAGCTTTTAAGTCCCATTAACATGTCAAAAATAAAAATATAATCCCATTATGCAGTAGGAGTTGGCTGATCTTTTTTCCTTACGTGGGATGATCTAAATGATGATGGGAGTTTTTTTAGTTTGGCTACCACATTTTTCATGCGGTTATAGATTTTTTTAGTTCTATGAAATCGATAATTTTATGCAGAGAGATGTACGGCTGTTTCGTGGCAATGCGCGGGGACTCGTCTAGTATTTAGGAACGGAGGGAGTACTATGTAAAGAGTTAGGTGTCGCACGGTGCCCAGAAAATATGGTGATAGTGTGAGGTGGGCCATGCAATCACTGAGCCTACGTGTTTTCACTGCTCTTGCACTCCTCCGCTATAAGAATGGAGAAAATTGTAATCTATTAGTACCTCCTTTCGTCGAAAGCGTGGGACATCCAACAGTCCTACCACCTCAGCAATAAAGACCAATGAGCCGTCAAATCACATAGACCCAGCAGTAAGTTGGACGGACGAAGCAACCATCACTCTTGCGCCAGTGAGAGGTCGCGTCCGCTCTACCCGGGCATGAATGCGACCGATTCTTTGGAGCGGCGCTGACCGATTCGGGCAGGAAGCGCGCGCGGGCGATGGAGGGTCTTTGGGTGGGCCAGGCTAGTCAGGAGTGGGCATGGCAGCTATCCGCCTGTCCCTACCGGACACGCCCGGAAACGAGAGGATGCACCGACTCTCGTGGCTAAAATCGTACACTACACACCATCTCTTTATAGGAGTAGGTCGATCTGTCGCTCTCTCTAACACACACATGTTGTTAAACACACACACACACACACACACACACACACACACGCACGCACCTTGGTCCCACTGCACCTTCTAATGTGACTTATTACACCTAGACGGAGGGAGTATTAAGTACGAGATACGGTGGCACACTGACTTAGGTCGAATACAAGCGCCCAAAATTGTGTGCATGTTATAATAAGGATTCACTTAAAATAGTACATGAGCGAACAGAGGGATCGATTGGATAGTGTTCCCGAGCAGTAGCGAGATGTGTGAGGTAAGATACACCCTCTGACTGGTGGGACCCAACGTACTACGTGGAGAGAGGTAAGGTGACTAAGGCTGCATTATTTCTGCACCACTGTGGATAGTCTTACCACCAAAGCCACATGACACAATTATGATTTATATCCCAATGACTCCCACACACACAAAAAAACACGACATGCTTGTCACACGAATGCAGGAATGTATAAAAGGTTATTTTCCTCTCGTTGAACATAATGGGAGGGTTGTGTAGCTGGTTAGCATGTTCGCTCATCAAACTTGAGGTCTCGGGTTCCACTAAAAAAACTTGAGGTCTCGGGTTCGATAACTACACTTGAGCATAATTTGTGCCAGGAGGATTCTTTGACTGGTCAAAATGGATGGATACGGAGCTATATGATCTCGTAGTGACCATATAATCACCTCATCACGTATAAGCTACAGCCTCGGCGCTTGTTTTCTAGGGTTTGCACGCTTCACACTCTCTCCCCAGTATATATATACACGTTGGAGCCTCAGCGCTTGTAGTTGCTCTCTTCACACTCTCTCACCCTCTCCAGATCTAAACAAGACTTCGTTGGCCTCTCTCCCCTCACTGCTGCTCAAAGAGCCGGCAGGATCCGTCCGCCGGGAAGGGAAGAAGGCTTAACGCTGTCGCCGTCAGCGAGGGAGGGAATCCACTACCGGCGCAGATGTTCACTTTCACCTAGCGGGGACGCGGGAGGGTCTCCGACCCCTTCTTCTTCGCCGCCGTCCCGTCGCCCACCGAGCCACGCCCCAAGAACCTTAAGGTATAATTTACTTATTCCACATGCATTGCTCTAGCTGCATGTATACCATGAATCTAGGACGTGGTTCAAAGAGGAAAGGAGTGGGGGAAAGTAGTGGGAAAAGTGGTTCAAAGAGGAAAGGAAGGGGGAAAGTTGTATAGCATGAATCTAGGACGTGGTTCAAAGAGGAAAGGAATGGGGGAAGTAGTGGGGAAAGTTGTATCGCATAAATCTAGGACGTGGTTCAAAGAGGAAAGGAAGGGGCAAAAGTACTAGTACAGACTGGCTATCCAGCACCTACGTTGGTCGAAAAGGGAAAACAATGACAAACACAGTACGCACATCTGTAACAAACTGATCTTTTATTTTGGGGGACAAGGCTGTAGAGTTTGAGCAAGACTAGATTTGCTGCGCTCACATAGGGAAAGGTGTCTAAAGATAACAAAACTGGGACCAACACAAATATGCTCCTTGGTTGTTTGTTCTTTGTTGCAACAGACTATGCATGACCATAGTACATCGGTAGATGCACATGGTGCCGGTGCATCCACTGTCCCGTGCAACTCTTTAGCTGTTGTTAATCTAAGGCCCTCTTTGGTTAAAAACTCCCTAGTCCCTACCTGCTTGGTTCCAGGGACTAAACATGGACTAGAGGTTATTAAATGACATGCTAAAAGACCATGTTACCCCTAGTAATGAACTAATAGAGACAAGGTGCGATGCGTGGCAGGGGCAACTGTTGGAAAAAGTCCCAAAAAGACTCCCTCGGGGTCTGCTTTCTTTAGTCCCAAAAATGTCCACTTTTAGTCCCTACAAGTCCCTCCTGTTTGGTTTAGATGGGACTAACACGAAGTTTTTTTAGTCCCTACACCAAAATGTCCCTGTAAACAAACACCCTATAATAATGCCACTGGAAAATTGATGCGATGCCACAGTTAAAAGCAAATTACATGTTTAGCGAATTTTATTGTTAATATAATCTCTATGTTAATATTAATCAATGCCACCGTTTGAGAAATGCTACTGTCTTGCTTTCTTTCCCATTTAGATAAGGTAGATGCTTCTTTTTGTTGGCTTCTGTGTCATCCACCGTTATTGACCACTAGTTGTTTCCTTTGCACCTCTGTGTAAACAGGGTTATCTACTTCACCTCGTTGCCATTGTGACCTTTTGTTGCATTGCACAAAACACTTTTGTTTTAAGAGTGTTTTGTGTAGTGCAACCAAAATGTCACACCGGCAATGTTGCTTGATTGCTTGATCTTAGTGTAACTTCACAAGAGGATATCTTACTTCCTATCCGTGTTAGCAAATTTGGTTCAGATCTTCTTCTTGTGAGTTGTTTGAATTCCGCATCATGAAAGGTCAGTACTAGCCTTCTTTCACATGATTCTGCAGTGTGCTTTCATATGTTGTTCTACTTGTATGGTAATGTTGCTTTATTTTAGTGAACTGCACAAATGGAGACAAGACTTCCAATCTGTATGTGCACCGTAATATCCCATTGAGGTAAGATAAGGATATTTCACAACTGTTGGCCTGTATTTTGCCACTTTCATCAGAAAATTAATGTCATTGTTTAGTTCTATACTTGTGCTCCCTAATTGACATGCCAAATCTTACATTGAAGGCGAAGCTTGACTGTTATTGAACCAAGTGATGAAGGGAAAGAACAAGCAGATGAAAAATAAAAATCAACTACCGGTGCTGTAATGAAGCACTGGAACTGTGATGACACAAGTAATGATATAGTTTTACATCTTAATTTATTGCTATGGCTGGAACGAGCAATTGTTTTGCCACTGATTTGATGACACTCTTAATGCAATACGTAATTATCTCTACTTGTGCAAACAGGGATCTTCTTTGAAGATACCATATATTTTAGTGGAACTACACAAGAAGATGTTGGAAACATGAAACTAATTGAGGAGTATATAGTAAGCATGGCCACCACAGTAGATAGCAACAGATGGTTCTGGAGAAGTGCTTCATCTGTATGCTCTACACAATAAGCCTCCTGACAAAGGTTGGTACTCGCCCACTGATTTCATCCATATGATTGCGCTTTGTCATCTCTATTGGTGTTGTGATACTGTTTAGATACTGTCATGAAAAAGCGGTATTATCCTTGAGAAGTGCTTCATCTGTGTTGTTTTACATATTTCCTTTCCTTTTTTTCGAGCAAACAGGGATGCTAGCATTTAGTTGTCCTCTTGTGTTTGCACAACAGGATCATCTTCCTCTGGAGAAGAATATGGAGTATGTGAAGTGACTATTTCCGATTATGCCAGGATGAAGAAGCCCTGTCTATCTTCTCATCAGAAGGAGAAGTTGAAGGATGGTGACATTACTCCCCACAAGACCAAACTAACTTCAGCTCAGAAGGACTGACAAATCTCCATTTTTTTGTTGTGATGCGCGAGTACAATGTTGTTCTAGTATTCTTTCTGGGGAGTTCCATTTTTCTAAAAGTGTGCTCTACATGGACCATGAAGGTGCCTGTTTGAACTATCAATTCATAATACAGTTTGCTTTATACTAATAATTTTTTTTGTATTTGTGCAAACAGGGGTGCTCAGCTTTATTTCAATGGGAACTGCACAAAATGTTCATGAATACATCGAATCGTTCATTTCCACCACAAGAAAGGAGGTGCCGATAAGTTAAAGGCGTTGCAACATATAAGGGAGAAATCATACAAGCTACGCGTGAATTTGGTTGATTTTGGTGGAACTGCACAAAAATAACAGCTGGTTTATTTAGCATGAGGTGCCATGTCAATGTCCGAACTGATGGCAAACCCTGCCCATTCCACAATCGTAGGCATTTGATATTTTGGAATGGGACAACCTTGTCAAATTTTGCTCATTGATTTTAGCAAGACATGCGTTTGATATTTTCGAATGGGACGCCCTTTGCTGTCATCAGGGTCGATCAATTTTTTCTTTATTCTTTAATTGTGAAGTAAATATTGCCTCTGACATGTGAGTCGCTGAGATGCATAATCATCAATTGTTTTGAATGTTCTCTATGAATTGCCAGCCCTGTGTGTTTGATTGCAATGTACAGCTGCCCAAACTCTTTGTACTCCTTCTATTCCTTTTTACTTCGCACATTGTGAAGGTGCATACTTTTTTCTATAAGATTGGTCAAAGTAGAGATACTTTGAATGCAGACAAAACTTGTATGCAGACTAGAAAGGACCGGAGGGAGTACATGTGAAACTGCTGCAAACGAGGTGATCACCCTAGGAATAATGCTATTACATATTGTTTTGCATGTTCATCCAATGCCAGTGATACAAGAATCCGAACTAATCGAAATAAATTCATTCATACACGGTCGGATTTCATATAAACATGCCAGATTTCATTACATTTCATACATTCTTCAACTAAAAAGGGGTGCGCTGGAGGTATAATTAATTAACTAAAGCTACCCACCTGTGTCCCGCTGAGCCGAACAGAAGCTTCAATGACTTAACTGCAGGTGCGGTTGCGTAACTGACATGTGGCCTGTTGGGCAACTGCACCAGCAGTTAAGTAGAAGCAGCGTTCTTCTCCAACACAGCTCTCCGACTCCACGTCGCCGCCAAGAAGCTAACCGGCCGTCAATGGTCACCCCGCCTAGCTTGGCTTCAACCGGAGGGTAGCAGCGGTGGCCTTACTTGGACCCGAGCGGCGGTGACCTACCGTGTTCTACTCTTCCTCGTTTTCTGTGTGGAACGGCCTCGTTGGCAGCGGGGCGGGGCCTCGGCGGAGCCGGCGATGTCCTCTGCCTCGTTGCCGGCAGGGTGGGTCCTCGGCTGAGCCGGCGATGTCCTCTGCCTCGTTGTTGGCAGGGCGGGGCCTCGGCAGAGCCAGCGGTGTCCTCTGCCTCGTTGTTGGCAACGTGGGTCCTCGGCGGAGCAAGGACTCATGACGCCAGCGGAGCGAGCACTCGTCGGAGCTGGCATTTTCCTCTGCCTCGTCCTTGGTCTCGCTAAACAGCGCCTCGCCCGCTTCCTCGCCCTCTTTATAGGGGGCCGCAGCCTCCGCCACCCGCATGCGGTACCGCCAGCGCTCGACGCAGCCATCACGGGAGGAGCGGTACGAGTCGAGCAGCGCCTCCTGCTCCGCCCGCTCCATGGCGATCTACTCCTCCGCCTGCAGGTGCTCCTGGAGGAGATGGTGGTTGTAGGCGGCATCGGCCTGCGCCTCCCAGAACTACTCCTCACGCATTTGCCTCACCGTGTCCATATACTAGGCACGGGCCTCGCCGATGGTCATGGTTGAATGCACCGACGAGTAGTGCTGTGGACAGGAGAAATGTAATGGATGCGGATGACTGCGGCTATGGCCGGCGCAGCAATTTATATAGCAATGGTGGGCGGCGAAGGGACGGACGTGTAGCTGCCTCGGCAACCGCGTATCATTAATCTGGGCGGCAGATGGACGGACGGACGGCACTTGTGTTGTTTGAAGGCGGAGCAATCGCCTGCACCAGGAAGCGGGGCGGGCGGCGCTGACTATTTCGGGCGGAAAGCGCGCGCAGGCGAGGAGATGACTTTACTTGGAGAGGATGATAATGGGGACCCACCAGGGCCATAGCCTCACGTACGCAAGTACCTCCTTATTATATATGTATATATAACAATAAATTTTTTTGCCTCCTCCTGGTTTCCTGACATCACGGTCCCACGCCATTGTCAATCTATGTACTCCCTCCTTTCCGGTTTATAGGGCTTATCTCAAAATTTTAGTTTTTCCATTTTATAAGGCTCAATTTGGTTGTTTTCCATCACATGTTCAGATTCCAAGGTGCATTAAATCATTGCATGCAAGTATTAAGAGAAAATTGACCAATGCATGTACCTTATGCATGCATGCATTGCAATTAATGCATTGATAAACATAATTTTTGAGGAAAACAAGAGCATTAATTAGGTGCTTTTGCAAAACTACAAATAGTATTCCACCACTCGCCATCTACCTTGATTGGTGAGATTTTTGAATTGAGCACTATAAACCGGAAAGGAGGGAGTAGTCAATAAATGAGAGAATTGCACAAGAAGCGGCCGACAGCTGGGACCAAGGAGCTCGAGCAGTATTTGTATTTTTGAGGTGTGAGCACTGCAGAGTTTTTCGATGTTTAGCCCAGATATTAATTTTTCTCCTCTGAATAACAACGAAAACATTGCTGCAGGTATTAACTGGGCGGGCTGTGGTCCGTCTAGCCCATGCCAGATATCCAGCCCAGATATTTATTTTTTTCAAGCTGAAAATGGCTAGCCCAGCTATACTTTTTTTAGGAATACCCAAGCAAGGTCAAGTTGTTATTCTCCGCCCCGCTGGGCTGCAAATCTTTCCTAGGAGGGATGCATTAGACTTAACAAGAAAATGGGCTTTAGGAAATAATAAATGGGATGTAATTATAAAAACTAGGCAGTAACTATAAAAAAATGCACCAAACACGTAATTACTTTACAAAATATTATTTTTGGATATTGAAAATTTTAATTTCATTAATTGTTCCGAGCGCAATGTTTCGTTGGTTTTTTACGTAATATAAATTTATATTGAAGTTGCATTTGATCTGACTAGAAATTTCGGGATAAAAATATTTCGGATCCCATCAAAATGTGGGAAATTTTATTGAATTCTGTTTTGAACGGTTGGTTGAAATGGACTGTACTTTTAACAAACTGTAAATGGGTTGTAGTAAATTCCATTGGAATTCAAAAATGGGCTGCACATTCTTACAAATCTCAAATGGGCTATAAGTTCTCTGCCACACACTTGTGGGCTTGTGGCCTTACTAAGTTGACGCGTCCCCTAAAAAAAGAGAGTTGACGCGTATGCAAGGCTTTGTCAACTTATAGTCAACACACGGTTCTAGCAGCAATGGCCGTTGGATGTCCATCCAACGGATGTCGTGCTTCTTCTTCAATCTCGGTTATTCTAGCTTCACCCGCCCAAAAAATGATTCCTCCTCCTGACATCTGGGGCGCACCGTTTCGGAAGCTGACCTGTGGGCCTACTAAGTTGACGTACTAAGGGCTTTGTCAACTTAGTCAATATAAACGATTCTAGCTGCAGTGACCGTACGATATCCATCCAACGGCCATCGTGCTTCTTCAACCTCTGGTCTTCTTGCTCCAGCCGCCCAAAGCAGCGCCGGTCGTGCCGCCTGCTCCTACCTCCCGTGGCCGGTTGTGCTGCCACGGAGGCCTTATCGCCCCCTACTACTCCCATCGCTGGCCAGGCCATCCCTCCATCACCCACACCCCCTGTTATTCTGCGACGACGGCAGTGTCACATCACAGCCGAACCAGTGAACCCTCGTACTCCTCTCCGCGTGGGCATCCACTACCCCGTCTTCCCCGGCTCCGCGTCGTCCCCTTCCTAGGCCTCGCCGTCGTCCACCGCCGTGGTGCTCTCGGCGCGGCATGGTTGTTGGGGAACATAGTAATTTCAAAAAAATTCCTACGCACACGGAAGATCATGGTGATGCATAGCAACGAGAGGGGAGAGTGTTGTCCACGTACCCTCATAGACCGAAAGCGGAAGCGTTATGACAGCGCGGTTGATGTAGTCGTACGTCTTCATGATCCGACCGATCCAAGCACCGAACGTATGGTACCTCCGAGTTCAGCACACGTTCAGCTCGATGACGATCCCCGGACTCCGATCCAGCAGGGTGTCGGGGATGAGTTCCGTCAGCACGACGGCGTGGTGACGATGATGATGTTTTATCAACGCAGGGCTTCGCCTAAGCACCGTGACGATATGACCGAGGTGGAATATGGTGGAGGGGGGCACCGCACACGGCTAAGGAACGATCACGAAGATCAACTTGTGTGTCATGGGGTGCCCCCCTGCCCTCGTATATAAATGAGCAAGGGGGAGGGGGCGGTCAACCAAGGGAGGGCGCGCCAGGGAGGAGTCCTACTCCCACCGGGAGTAGGACTCCCTCCTTTCCTATTCCAACTAGGAGAGGGGAAGGAAGGGAAGTAGAAGGAGAAGGAAGGAGAGGGAGGAAAAAGGAGGAAAGGGGGGCGACCCCCTAGTCCAATTCGGTTTGGGCTAGGGCGGCCGCGCGCCCTGCCTCCTCTCTTACACCACTTGGCCCATGAGGCCCATTTCTTCTTCCTCGTATTCCCGTAACTCCCAGGTACCCCCGAAAATACCCGAATCATTCGGAACCTTTCCGAACTCCGAATATAGTCGTCCAATATATCGATCTTTATGTCCCGACCATTTCGAGACTCCTCGTCATGTCCCCGATCTCATCCGGGACTCCGAACTCCTTCGGTACATCAAAACTCATAAACTCATAATATAACTGGCATCGAAACCTTAAGCGTGCGGACCCTACGGGTTCGAGAACTATGTAGACATGACCGAGACACGTCCCCGGTCAATAACCAATAGTGGAACCTGGATGCTCATATTGGCTCCCACATATTCTACGAAGATCTTTATCGGTCAGACCGCATAACAACATACGTTGTTCCATTTGTCATCGGTATCTTACTTGCCCGAGATTCGATTGTCGGTATCCAATACCTAGTTCAATCTCGTTACTGGCAAGTCCCTTTACTCGTTACGTAATGCATCATTCCGTAACTAACTCATTAGCTACATTGCTTGCAAGGCTTATAGTGATGTGCATTACCGAGAGGGCCCAGAGATACCTCTCTGACAATCGGAGTGACAAATCCTAATCTCGAAATACGCCAACCCAACATGTACCTTCGGAGACACCTATAGAGCTCCTTTATAATCACCCAGTTACGTTGTGATGTTTGGTAGCACACAAAGTGTTCCTCCGGTAAACG
The DNA here is from genome assembly GCF_002162155.2 of Triticum dicoccoides. NCBI lineage: Eukaryota > Viridiplantae > Streptophyta > Magnoliopsida > Poales > Poaceae > Triticum > Triticum dicoccoides. The sequence continues at coordinate 27,209,057 of NC_041389.1, read as the reverse complement.
GGAGTTGCATAATCTCATAGTCATAGGAACATGTATAAGTCATGAAGAAAGCAATAGCAACATACTAAATGATCAAGTGCTAAGCTAACGGAATGGGTCAAGTCAATCACATCATTTTTATAATGATGTGATCCCGTTAATCAAATGACAACTCATGTCTATGGTTAGGAAACTTAACCATCTTTGATTAACGAGCTAGTCAAGTAGAGGCATACTAGTGACACTATGTTTGTCTATGTATTCACACATGTATTATGTTTCCGGTTAATACAATTCTAGCATGAATAATAAACATTTATCATGAAATAAGGAAATAAATAATAACTTTATTATTGCCTCTAGGGGATATTTCCTTCAGTCTCCCACTTGCACTAGAGTCAATAATCTAGTTCACATCGCCATCTGATTTAACACCAATATTCACATCTGTATTAATACCGATAGTTCACATCGTCATGTGATCAACACCCAAAGGGTTTACTAGAGTCAATAATCTAGTTTCACATCGCTATGTGATTAACACCCGAAGACTACTAAGGTATGATCATGTTTTGCTTGTGAGAGAAGTTTAGTTAACGGTTCTGTCATATTCAGAGCCGTGTGTATTTTGCAAATATTCTATGTCCACAATGCTTTGCACGGAGCTACTCTAGCTAATTGCTCCCATTTTCAATATGTATCCAGATTGAGACTTAGAGTCATCTGGATTGGTGTAAAAGCTTGCATTGTTGTAACTTTTTACGACGGGATCTTTTATCACCTCCATAATCGAGAAACATCTCCTTAGTCCTCACTAAGGATATTTTTGACCGCTGTCCAGTGATCTACTCTTAGATCAAAATTGTATTCCTTTGTCAAACTCAGAGCAAGGTATACAATATGCCTGGTTCACAGCATAGCAAACTTTATAGAACCTATGACTGAGGCATAGGGAATGACTTTTCATTCTCTTTCTATTTTCTGCCATGGTTGGGTTTTTGAGTCTTACTCAACTTCACACCTTGCAACACAGGCAAGAACTCTTTCTTTGACTGTTCCATTTTGAACTACTTCAAAATCTTGTCAAGGTATGTACTCATTGAAAAATCTTATCAAGCGTCTTCATCTATCTCTATAGATCTTGATGCTCAATGTGTAAGCAGCTTCACCGAGGTCTTTCTTTGAAAAACTCCTTTAAAACACTCCTTTACGCTTTCCAGAAAATTCTACATTATTTCCGATCAACAATATGTCATTCACATATACTTATCAGAAATGCTGTAGTGCTCCCACTCACTTTCTTGTAAATACAAGCTTCTCAAGAGTCTGTATAAAACCATATGCTTTGATCACACTATCAAAGCGTTTATTCCAACTCCGAGATGCTTGCACCAGTCCATAAATGGATCGCTGGAGCTTGCATACTTTGTTAGCACCTTTTGGATCGACAAAACCTTCTGGTTGCATCATATACAACTCTTCTTTAAAAAATCCATTAAGGAATGCAGTTTTGACATCCATTTGCCACATTTCATAAAATGTGGCAATTGCTAACATGATTCAGATAGACTTAAGCATTGATACGAGTGAGAAAATCTCATCGTATTCAACACCTTGAACTTGTCGAAAACCTTTCGCAACAAGTCGAGCTTAGTAGATAGTAACACTACTATCAGTGTCCGTCTTCCTCTTGAAGATCCATTTATTTTCTATGGATTGCCGATCATCGGGCAAGTCCACCAAAGTCCACACTTTGTTCTCATACATGGATCCTATCTCAGATTTCATGGCCTCCAGCCATTTCGTGGAATCTGGGCTCATCATCGCTTCCTCATTCGTAGGTTCATCATGGTCTAGTAACATGACTTCTAGAACAGGATTACCGTACCACTCTGGTGCGGACCGTACTCTGGAAGACCTACGAGGTTCTGTAGTAACTTGATCTGAAGTTTCATGATCATCATCATTAGCTTCCTCACTAATTGGTGTAGGAATCACTGGAACTGATTTCAGTGCTGAACTATTTTCCAATTCAGGAGAAGGTACTATTACCTTATCAAGTTCTACTTTTCTCCCACTCACTTCTTTCGAGAGAAACTACTTCTCTAGAAAGGATCCATCTTAGCAACGAATATCTTGCTTTCGGATCTGTGATAGAAGGTGTACCCAACAATTTTCTTTGGGTATTCTATGAAGACGCACTTCTCCTATTTGGGTTCGAGCTTATTAGGTTGAAACTTTTTCACATAAGCATCGCAGCCCCAAACTTTAAGAAATGACAACTTTGGTTTCTTGCTAAACCACAGTTCATAAGGCGTCGTCTCAACGGATGTTGATGGTGCCCTATTTAAAGTGAATGCAGCTGTCTCTAATGCATAACTCCAAAACAATGGTGGTAAATCGGTAAGATACATCATAGATCGCACCATATCCAATAAAGTGCGGTTATGACGTTCGGACACACCATTACGCTGTGGTGTTCCATGTGGCGTGAGCTGTGAAACTATTCCACATTGTTTTATATGAAGGCCAAACTCGTAACTCAAATATTCTCCTCCACGATCAGATCGTAGAAACTTTATTTTCTTGTTACGATGTTTCTCCACTTCACTCTGAAATTCTTTGAACTTTTCAAATGTTTCAGACTTGTGTTTCATTAAGTAGATATACCCATATCTGCTCAAATCATCTGTGAAGTTTAGAAAATAACGATACTTGCCACGAGCATCAATACTCATTGGATCACATACATCAGTATGTATTATTTCCAACAAATCTGTTGCTCGCTCCATTGTTCCAGAGAACGGAGTCTTAGTCATCTTGCCCATGAGGCATGGTTTGCAAGCATCAAGTGATTCATAATCAAGTGATTCCAAAAGCCCATCAGCATGGAGTTTCATCATGTGCTTTACATCAATATGACCTAAACGGCAGTGCCACAAATAACTTGCACAATCATTATTAACTTTGCATCTTTTGGCATCAATATTATAAATATGTGTATCACTACGATCGAGATCCAACAAACTATTTTCATTGGGTGTATGACCATTGAAGGTTTTATTCATGTAAACAGAACAATAATTATTCTCTGACTTTAAATGAATAACCATATTGCAATAAACATGATCAAATCATACTCATGCTCAACGCAAAAGCCAAATAACATTTATTTAGGTTTAACACTAATCCCGAAAGTATAGGGAGTGTGCGATGATGATCATATCAATCTTGGAACCACTTCCAACACACATCGTCACTTCACCCTCAACTAGTCTCTGTTTATTCTATAACTCCTGTTTCGAGTTACTAATTTTTAGCAACTGAACAAGTATCAAATACTCAGGGGCTACTATAAACACTAATAAGGTACACATCAATAACCGGTATATCAAATATACCCTTGTTCACTTTGCCATCCTTCTTATCCACCAAATATTCAGGACATTTCCGCTTCCAGTGACCATTTCCTTTGCAGTGTAAGCACTCAGTTTCAGGCTTTGGTCCAGCTTTGGGATTCTTCGCAGGAGTGACAACTTGCTTGTCATTCTACTTGAAGTTCCCTTTCTTTCCCTTTGCCCTTTTCTTGAAACTAGTGGTCTTGTCAATCATCAACACTTGATGCTTTTTCTTGATTTCTACCTTCGTCGATTTCAGCCTCACGTAGAACTCGGGAATCGTTTTCGTCATCCCTTGCATTATAGTTCATCACGAAGTTCCAGTAACTTGGTGATGGTGACTAGAGAATTCTATCAATCACTATCTTATCTGGAAGATTAACTCCCACTTGATTCAAGCAATTGTAGTACCCAGACAATCTGAGCACATGCTCACAAGTTGAGCGATTCTCCTTCATCTTTTAGCCATAGAACTTGTTGGAGACTTCATATCTCTCAACTCGGGTATTTGCTTGAAATATTAACTTCAACTGCTGGAACATCTCATATGGTCCATGACGTTCAAAACGTCTTTGAAGTCCCGATTCTAAGCCGTTAAGCATGGTGCACTAAACTATCAAGTAGTCATCATATTGAGCTAGCCAAACGTTCATAACGTCTGCATCTGCTCCTGCAATAGGTCTGTCACCTAGCGGTGCATTAAGGACATAATTCTTCTGTGCAACAATGGGGATAAACCTCAGATCACGGATCCAATCCGCATCATTGCTACTAACATCTTTCAACACAATTTTCTCTAGCAACATATCAAAATAAACATATGAAAGCAACAACGCAAGCTATTGATCTACAACATAATTTGCAAAATACTACCAGGACTAAGTTCATGATAAATTTAAGTTCAATTAATCATATTACTTAAGAACTCCCACTTAGACAGATATCTCTCTAGTCATCTAAGTGAACACGTGATCCAAATCAACTAAACCATGTCCGATCATCACGTCAGATGGAATAGTTTTCAATGGTGAACATCACTATGTCGATCATATCTACTATATGATTCACGCTCGACCTTTCAGTCTCTGTATTCCGAGGCCATATCTGTATATACTAGGCTCGTCAAGTTTTAACCTGAGTATTTCGCGTGTGCAACTGTTTTGCACCCGTTGTATTTGAACGTAGAGCCTATCACACCTGATCATCACGTGGTGTCTCAGCACGAAGAACTTTCACAACAGTGCATACTTAGGGAGAACACTTCTTGATAATTTAGTGAGAGATCATCTTAAAATGCTACCGTCAATCAAAGCAAGATAAGATGCATAAAGGATAAACATCACATGCAATCAATATAAGTGATATGATATGGCCATCATCATCTTGTGCTTGTGATCTCCATCTCCGAAGCATCGTCGTGATTACCATCGTCACCGGCGCGACACCTTGATCTCCATCGTAGCATCGTTATCGTTACGCCATCTATTGCTTCTACGACTATCGCTACCGCTTAGTGATAGAGTAAAGAAATTACAGGGCGTTTGCATTTCATACAATAAAGCGACAACCATACGGCTCCTGCCAGTTGCCGATAACTTCGGTTACAAAACATGATCTCATACAATAAAATATAGCATCACGTCTTGACCATATCACATCACAACATGCCCTGCAAAAACAAGTTAGACGTCCTCTACTTTGTGTTTTGCAAATTTTACGTGGCTGCTACGGGCTGAGCAAGAACCGTTCTTACCTACGCATCAAAACCACAACGATAGTTCGTCAAGTTAGTGTTGTTTTAACCTTCGCAAGGACCGGGCGTAGACACACTCGGTTCAACTAAAGTTGGAGAAACAGACACCCTCTAGTCACCTGTGTGCGAAGCACGGCGGTAAACCAGTCTCGCGTAAGCGTACGCGTAATGTCGGTCCGGGCTGCTTCATCCAACAATACCGCCGAACCAAAGTATGACATGCTGGTAAGCAGTATGACTTGTATCGCCCACAACTCACTTGTGTTCTACTTGTGCATATAACATCAACGCATAAAACCTAGGCTCAGATGCCACTGTTGGGGAACGTAGTAATTTCAAAAAAAATCCTACGCACACGCAAGATCATGGTGATGCATAGCAACGAGAGGGGATAGTGTTATCCACGTACCCTCGTAGACCGAAAGCGGAAGCGTTATCACAACGCGGTTGATGTAGTCATACGTCTTCACGATCCGACCAATCCAAGCACCGAACGTACGGTACCTCCGAGTTCAGCACACATTCAGCTCGATGACGATCCCCGGACTCCGATCCAGTAGGGTGTCGGGGATGAGTTCCGTCAGCACGACGGTGTGGTGACGATGATGATGTTCTACCGACGCAGGGCTTCGCCTAAGCACCGCTACGTTATGATCGAGGTGGATTATGGTGGAGGGGGGCACCGCACACGGCTAAGGAACGATCACGAAGATCAACTTGTGTGTCAAGGGGTGTCCCCCTGCCCCCGCATATAAAGGAGCAAGGGGGAGGGGGCGGCCGTTCAAGGGAGGGCACGCCAGGGAGGAGTCCTACTCCCATAGGGAGTAGGACTCCCTCCTTTCCTAGTCCAACTAGGAGAGGGGAAGGAAGGGAAGTAGAAGGAGAAGGAAGGAGAGGGAGGAAAAAGGAGGAAAGGGGGGCCGGCCCCCTAGACCAATTCGGTTTGGGCTAGGTGGGCCGCGCGCCCTGCCTCCTCTCTTCCACCACTTGGCCCATGAGGCCCATTGCTTCTTCCTCGTATTTCCGTAACTCCCCGGTACCCCCGAAAATACCCGAATCATTCGGAACCTTTCCGAACTCCGAATATAGTCGTCCAATATATCAATCTTTATGTCTCTACCATTTGGAGACTCCTCTTCATGTCCCCGATCTCATCCGGGACTCCGAACTCCTTCGGTACATCAAAACTTATAAACTCATAATATAACTGTCATCGAAACCTTAAGTGTGCGGACCCTACGGGTTCGAGAACTATGTAGACATGAACGAGACACGTCTCCAGTCAATAACCAATAGCGGGACCTGGATGCTCATATTGGCTCCCACATATTCTACGAAGATCTTTATCAGTCAGACCGCATAACAACATACGTTATTCCCTTTGTCATCGGTATGTTACTTGCCCGAGATTCGATCGTCGGTATCCAATACCTAGTTCAATCTCGTTACTGGCAAGTCTCTTTACTCGTTACGTAATGCATCATTCCGTAACTAACTCATTAGCTACATTGCTTGCAAGGCTTATAGTGATGTGCATTACCGAGAGGGCCCAGAGATACCTCTCCGACAATCGGAGTGACAAATCCTAATCTTGAAATATGCCAACCCAACATGTACCTTCGGAGACACCTGTAGAGCTCCTTTATAATCAGCCAGTTACGTTGTGACGTTTGGTAGCACACAAAGTGTTCCTCCGGTAAACGGGAGTTGCATAATCTCATAGTCACAGGAACATGTATAAGTCATGAAGAAAGCAATAGCAACATACTAAACGATCAAGTGCTAAGCTAACGGAATGGGTCAAGTCAATCACATCATTCTTCCAATGATATGATCCCGTTAATCAAATGACAACTCATGTCTATGGTTAGGAAACTTAACCATCTTTGATCAACGAGCTAGTCAAGTAGAGGCATACTAGTGACACTATGTTTTTCTATGTATTCACACATGTATTATGTTTCCGGTTAATACAATTCTAGCATGAATAATAAACATTTATCATGAAATAAGGAAATAAATAATAACTTTATTATTGCCTCTAGGGCATATTTCCTTCAGTGGTCAACGTGGTCTAGGAATGACTTCCGTCGGACGTGGACTGTACGTGAAGAGGCTGACAGCTGGGTCCACGGCCGCAACAAGGAAGTACCTCCTTATTACGCGGAAAATAATGATTCCCCCACCTGACAGCTGGGACCCACCAGACGGGCCACTGTATTTCGCGAAAAAAACATTTCCCCCTGACTGCTGGGACCCACCAGCTACATCTTCGCATGTAAGGAAGTGCGTCCAAAAAAAAGGATTCACCCCCTTGACTGCTGGGACCCACCAGCTACATCTTCGCACGCAAGGAAGTGCCTAATAGTCGGGACCCACCTGGTCGAAGCGTACGTAGCATTGCAATTATGGTCGCGAACGTGTATGTACATACTGGTCGATGTAGAGGTGCGCACGTGTCATAGTAGAGGCGCGCACGGGTCGTAGTAGAGGCGCGCACGTAGCATGTACATATACGTACAACGGCCAGTGTCCAAGAAAGAAAATATGGCCACGTATGTGTACATACGGGCAGGGTCTCGAATGCCTACTCGCGTATACGTACGGCCAGGGCTCGTGTACATGGCTGGGTCGAAACAAAGAAACTATGTCGTCGTCGTGTTCATGGGGAGGCAACGGAATGCGTCGTGTTCATGTGGAGGCAACGGAATGCGTCGTGTTCATCGGGAGGCAATGGAATGCGTGGGAGCCAACCGGCTTGGACGGAATAGGCGATGGAAACGAGGCCTGGCGTACCGTAGAATGGAGGAAACGGCCTTGTGTTCGACCGGCCACGTTCAAAACGGGATCCTGTTCATCGGGAGGGGTCTGGTGTACCGCAAAATAGAGGAAACGGACCTCCTACGGTCGAAACGGGGGTCCTGTTGATCAGGAGGGGTGTGGCGTACCGCAAAACGTACCAAACGGACTTGTGTTGGAGTGCTACGGTCGAAACGGGGGTCCTGTTCATCGGGAAGGGTGTGGCGTACCGCAAAACGGGACTTCACGGGATACTGTTCATCTCCACCATCGACCTCCTCCAGCCTCCACGGGCTACCGTCGACCTCCTCCAGCCTCCACGGGCTCCTGTTCATCCAGCCTCCACCGTGCGCTACTCCACCGGCTACTGTTCAACCACCCCTCCATGGGCACCCCTCCACCGTCTACTGTTCATCCAGCCCTCCATGGGGTCGTCCTGTTCATCCAACCCTCCATGGGGTCCTGTTTATCCAACCCCAACCGGCTCGATCGATCGGGGTCCTGTTCATCCAGAGGCAACG
>NC_041389.1:27186267-27200213 GCF_002162155.2 Triticum dicoccoides | reverse complement strand
AGGTAGCATCGATTGGCTTCAGTTAGCAGCAGTAGCGAAGGAATCGCTCGATCAGGTTCAGTTAACAGCCATCGATCGATCGCTCGGGTTTAGTAACGTGTAGCCTGCAATGTAATCGCTCGGGTTCAGTTAGATCCCAACGCCTCGCTCAGGTTCATTTAGAGCCAATGCCTCACACACACGCGCATGCGTGTACGAGAGAAATGTGCATCGCTCGGCCCCCGACCACCCACCGTAACCGGGAACTCCCTGAAATTTTCCTCGCCCTCGCTTCTACCACGGTTTTTTCCGTCATGGACGGCCCAAAGAATGTCATGCAGTTGCGTCTCCGGCCCGCCCAGGACAAAAAGCCCATTTTCTGTCATGATTTTTTGTCATAGAAGTAGGAGCCCACCACATCTATGATGATACTGGGTTTTGTCACAATTATCGTTATAGAAGTGTCATAAGTATGACAGATTTTTTTTTCGTTCGGCCCAAAATGTCACGGATGTGCCTTTTTTTTGTAGTGCAGGGAGGAGGCGAACGAGTACGAGAGGAGGACGGAGGCAGCCCGCCTCCAAGCTGCAGCTCGTGAGGCAATGGCTGCTGCATCTTAGTACGACCCCAGCTACCACTTTGATCCATGGGCATAGACCAACTAAGGCCAAAGGCCTAAGCTTGGGGGAGTACGTATTTGTCACCAACATTACATTCATGTTCACACACTCATTCTAGTCGCCGGTGCTCATACTTTTTCATTGTACTATCCATACTAGTTTATTTTCTTTTCTTGCTTTCTTCTTGTGTGTTTGATTAACCTTAAGAAAAACCAAAAAAATTAGCTGTAGCTTTTAGCTAGTTTGCTTTCCATGCTTGTAGTAGTAGTAATTAAAAGAAAACCCAAAAAAGATTTCTCATTCTTCTTTTGCTTGTTGGGAGCTTTCCCGTGTAAATAGTTTTATTTCCTTTTCTTTTCTTTGGGGGTCGAGAGGAGAAGACCATGATGAAAATGTTGAGTGGCTCTCATATGCATTATTGTTGATTTAACCAAGAGCCCATATTACCTTGTCTTCTCCCTTGAATTGAATGCTTGCAGATTCCAGCTTAGTCCAATGCACGTGCACTATTATTATTATCCACACCGTTCGGTCGTGCAAGTGAAAGGCAATAATGACGATATATGATGAAATGATTGAGATGAGAGAAGCTGGTATGAACTCGACCTCTCTTGTTTTTGTAAATATGATTAATTCATCATTCCTAATTCAGCCTATTATGAATAAACATGTTTGCAATGACAATTTAAGATTATAGTTGCTTATGCCATGCTTAATTAGCTAGGAGTTTATAATGGTTTACTTTGCGTGCCAACATGCTATTAAAATGGTTGTGATGTGGTATGATAGGGTGGTATCCTCCTTTGAATGATTCGAGTGACTTGACTTGGCACATGTTCACGCATGTAGTTGAAACAAAATCAACATAGCCTTCACGATATTTATGTTCATGGTGGATTATATCCTACTCATGCTTGCACTCAGTGTTGATTAATTTTAATGCATGTTCATGACTGTTGTCGCTCTCTAGTTGGTCGCTTCCCAGTCTCTTTCTATCCTTCACTTGTACTAAGCGGGAATACTGCTTGTGCATCCAAAATCCATAAACCCCAAAGTTATTCCATATGAGTCCACCATACCTTCCTATATGCGGTATCTACCTGCCATTCTAAGTAAATTTGTATGTGCCAAACTCCAAACCTTCAAATTAAATTCTGTTTTGTATGCTCGAACAGCTCATGTATCAACTAGGTCTATCTGTATCTTCCATGCTAGGCGGGTTATTCTCAAGAGGAGTGGACTCCGCTCCTTATTCACGAGAAAATGGCTGGTCACCGGGATGCCCAGTCCCATGCTTAAATCAAATCAAAATAATTACAAACAAAACTCCCCCAGGATTGTTGTTAGTTGGAGGCACCCGTTGTTTTGGGCAAGCCATGGATTGATGCTTGTTGGTGGTGGGGGTGTATAAACTTTACCATTCTGTTTGATAACCGCCTATAATGTGTGTAGCATGGCATATATCGAGATCTCTTGGTTGTTATGTTGACAATGAAAGTATACCGCTCAAAATGTCATTTATCTCTATTTCAAAATCGAGCTCTAGCACCTCTACAAATCCCTGCTTCCCTCTGCGAAGGGCCTATCTATTTACTTTTATGTTGAGTCATCATCCTCTTATTAAAAAGCACCCGCTGGAGAGCACCACTGTCATTTGCATACATTACTATTAATTTATATTGAGTATGCCTATGACTGGATCTCTTTTACCATGAATTACAATGTTTAGTCAGTCCTTGATCTTCAACGGTGCTCTGCATTTATGTTTTGTGGTCTCAGAAAGGGCTAGCGAGATACCATCTTGTTATATCATATTATGATTGTTTTGAGAAAGTGTTGTCATCCGAGATTTATTATTATTGCTCGCTAGTTTATTAAGCCATTGATATGAGTAAACATGAGACCTAAGTGTTATTGTGAATATGGTTAGTTCATAATCATTGCTGAAAACCTGAATGATGGCTTTACATATTTGCATCAACAAGAGCAAACAGAGTTTGTAAAAGTTTTTCTTTATCACTTTCAGCTTGTCAACTGAATTGCTTGAGGACAAGCAAATGTTTAAGCTTGGGGGAGTTGATACGTCTCTGTCGTATCTACTTTTCCAAACACTTTTGCTCTTGTTTTGGACTCTAACTTGCATGATTTGAATGGAACTAACACGGACTGACGTTGTTTTTAGCAGAACTGCCATTGTGTTATTTTTGTGCATAAATGAAAGTTCTCGGTATGACCTGAAAATCCACGGAGCAACCTTTTGGATTTAATAAAAAATACTGGCGAAAGAATCAGCACCAAGGGGCCCACACCCTGTCCACGAGGGTGGGGGCACGCCCCCTGCCTCGTGGCCCGCCTGAAGCTCCACCGACCTCAAGTCCGACTCCATATATTCATGTTCGGGGAAAAACAATCAGGAAGACAGATTCATTGAGTTTTACGATACAGAGCCGCTGCCAAGCCCTAAACTCTCTCTAGAGGGCTGATCTGGAGTCCGTTCGGGGCTCCGGAGAGGGGAATCTGTCGCCGTCGTCATCATCAACCATCCTCCATCACCAATTTCATGATGCTCACCGCCATGCGTGAGTAATTCCATCGTAGGCTTGCTGGACGGTGATGGGTTGGATGAGATTTACCATGATCGAGTTAGTTTTGTTAGGGTTTGATCCCTAGTATCCACTATGTTCTGAGATTGATGTTGCTATGACTTTGCTATGCTTAATGCTTGTCACTAGGGCCTGAGTGCCATGATTTCAGATCTGAACCTATTATGTTTTCATGAATATATGTGAGTTCTTGATCCTATCTTGCAAGTCTATAGTCAGCTATTATGTGTTATGATCCATTAACCCCGAAGTGACAATAATCGGGATACTTACCTGTGATGACCGTAGTTTGAGGAGTTCATGTATTCACTAAGTGTTAATGCTTTGGTCTGGTACTCTATTAAAAGGAGGCCTTAATATCCCTTAGTTTCCAATAGGACCCCGCTGCCACGGGAGGGTAGGACAAAAGATGTCATGTAAGTTCTTTTCCATAAGCATGTATGACTATATTCGGAATACATGCCTACATTACATTGATGAACTGGAGCTAGTTCTGTGTCACCCTATGTTATAACTATTACATGAGGAATCGCATCCGACATAATTATCCATCACTGATCCAATGCCTACGAGCTTTTTACATATTGCTCTTTGCTTACTTACTTTACCATTGTCGCTGTTACAATTACTACAAAACTGCTGCTGTTACTTTTGCCACTGTTACCGTTACTTCCATATTACTTTGCTACTAAATACTTTGATGTAGATATTAAGTTATCCGGGTGTGGTTGAATTGACAACTCAACTGCTAATACTTGAGAATATTCTTTGTCTCCCCTTGTGTCAAATCAATAAATTTGGGTTGAATACTCTACCCTCGAAAACTGTTGTGATCCCCTATACTTGTGGGTTATCACAATGATGCAAACTGGGTCCGTTATCTGAGGATTATCCTCATTGCTGCATAGAAGAATTATGTCCTTGATGCAGCGCTAGGTGACAAATCTATTGCGGGAGCAGATGTAGATGTTATGAACGTTTGGCAAGCTCGATATGATGACTACTTGATAGTTTAGTGCGCCATGCTTTAAGGCTTAGAGGCTTGAAAGATGTTTTGAACGCCACGGAGCATATGAGATGTTACAAGAGCTGAAATTGGTATTTTAGACTCATGCCCGTGTCGAGAGGTATGAGACCTCTGGCAAGTACTTTGCCTACAAGATGGAGTAGAATAGCTCAGCTAGTGTGCATGTGCTCAGAATGTCTGGGCACTATAATCGCTTGAATCAAGTGGGAGTTAATCTACCAGATAAGATAGTGATTGACAGAGTTCTCTAGTCACTATCACCAAGCTACTAGAACTTCGTGATGAACTATAATGTGCAAGGGATAACAAAAAGATTCCCGAGCTCATCGCAATGCTGAAATCGGCGAAGGTAGAAATCAAGAAATAAAATCAAGTGTTGATGGTTAACAAGACCACTAGTTTCAAGAAAAAAGGGCAACAGAAAGAAAGGGAACTTCAAGAAGAATGGCAAGCAAGTTGTCACTCCCGTGAAGAAGCCCAAATCTAGACCTAAGCCTGACACGAAGTGCTTATACTGCAAAGGAAATGGTCACTGGAAGCAGAACTACCCCAATTATTTGGCGGATAAGAAGGATGGCAAAATGAACAAAGGTATATTTGATATACATGTTATTGATGTGTACCTTACTAGTGCTCGTAGTAGTCCCTGGGTATTTGATACCTGTTCGGTTGCTAAGATTAGTAACTCGAAACAGGAGTTGCAGAATAAATAGAGACTAGTTGAGGGTGAAGTGATGATGTGTGTTGGAAGTGGTTCCAAGATTGATATGATCATCATCGCACACACCCTATACTTTCAGGATTAGTGTTGAACCTAAATAAATGTTATTTGGTGTTTGCGTTGAGCATGAACAAGATAGGATCGAGTTTATTGCAATAAGGTTATTCATTTAAAACAAATAATAATTGTTATTCTATTTACATGAATTTGAATCAAGCGATTGACGCCGAATTTGAATCAGCTGACTGATGTGCAGCTAAACTGATTCAAAACTACTCCAATTTTGTCTTATATCCAAATAAGTAACACAAGGCTTTCATCTATTCGGTCTGACCAAGTTGGGTCAAATGTGTGTAACGGTTGGATTTTGTGTGGAGACTATATATACCCATCCACCCCCTGCTCCATTTGTGAGAGAGCCATCAGAACGTGCCTACACTTCCAGCATACGTTTTTTGAGAGAGAACCACCTACTCATCTGTTGAGATCAAGATATACCAATCCTACCACAAGAATCTTGATTTCTAGCCTTCCCCAAGTTGCTTTCCACTCAAATCATCTTTCCACCATATCCAAATCTATGAGGGAGAGTTGAGTTTTGGGGAGACTATCATTTGAAGCACAAGAGCAAGGAGTTCATCATCAACACAATATCTATTACCTTTTGGAGAGTGGTCTCTCCTAGATTGGTTAGGTGTCGGTTGAGAGCCTCCTTCAAGTTGTGTAGTTGAAGCAAGAAGTTTGTAAGGGCAAGGAGATCGCCTACTTCGTGAAGATCTACCCGAGTGAGGCAAGTCCTTCGTGGGCGATGGCCATGGTGGGATAGAAAAGGTTGCTTCTTTGTGGACACTTCGTGGGTGGAGCCCTCCGTGGACTCGCGCACTCGTTACCCTTCGTGGGTTGAAGTCTCCATCAATGTGGACGTACGATAGCACCACCTATTGGAACCACGCCAAAAATCTCCGTGTCTTACATTGCGTTTGCCTTCTCCAAACCCTTCCATTTACCTTCATATGCAATGTTTTACTTTCCGCTGCTACACTCTTAGAATTGCATGTGTAGGTTGATTGCTTGACTTGTGCTAGTTGCTAAAATCTGCCCACAACTAAAATTGAGAAAATGATAGATTTTTATTTAGTCAAGTAGTCTAATCACCCCCCTCTAGACCTACTTTCGATCCTACACTTTGCTATAAAAAGGATTGGGCCACCTTGCCACACCTTTGTTACCATTGCTACTTGTTAGTTGCTACAAATTAGCTTGCTATCAAACTATCTGTTACCACTACTTTAAGTACTTGCAGAGAATACCTTGCTGAAAACCGCTTATCATTTTCTTCTGCTCCTTGTTGGGTTCGACATTGTTACTTATCAAAAGGACTAAGATTGATCCCCTATAATTGTGGGTCATCAGACTTCATTGACATGCGTACTAACCTTCATAGGTGAGTGTCCTTCCAAGTACACGGTATTGATGTTAACCCTAGAAGTGTTAATGCTCTATTCATATGACTTGCAGGATTGGCCGGTGGAGGTGTCGCGGCGTTACCAATTGGGAGGAGAAGCCCAACATGTGGGTGGACATGTGGAATGAGCAAAGGACTAGGCGAGTTGATACAAACAATGAGACCGACAACAACGAATGTGCATATCTCCGTCATCTGGTGTGGCTTTGAAAGGACTATCGACTAGTGTTGAAGGGTACTTGCACTCATGCTGATTACTTGGAGTTAGCGTCGTACGATGACGGTAATTGTGCATTCAACAATGGTATTAGGAAGACCATTGGAACCCAGCTTGACTACGCCCCCATTCCTACCGAGTGGTACATTTGTCAATCGATCTCAAGTTTACTGTCACGAATTCAGATATGCAACTTACAATCTCTTTATTTTGAAATGCACCTTTATTTTGAATCCCCCCCCCCCCCGCGAACATGAACACTCTCTTTGCTACTTGGTTGAAGAACTATGGTAAAGACAAGAAAATGTTGATTCTAGTGTGTATATGTGCTATCCTTTGGTCCATCTGGAACCGTAGAAAAGGGTACTTGATCCTTTTGTTATTCTGCATAGAACTTGTGCTTTGAATAACTCTTGGAGGAATTTATGGAAAAACAGGAAAGACGAGGGGAGTGATATGGGTGTAAAACTGCTTGAGTGGGTAGAAAATGAGGTCTTCAATGCAGCAAAAGGATGGCATCTTAGAGTCCCACACCGAGAAGTGGCTAAAGAGATGAAAAAATTGAAGACATGTCTACCGTCGTCCAATTGCTACCAGGAGATTTCACGTATTCGCTTAAAAAAACCCAGTTTACCTGATCTATGGTGTGTTTCTCCCTTTGTGTTGTTTCTCATCGAGGTGGTTTATCTAGTGTGGCTGATAAGAAGACTACCTTATATGAGTTGTAATGGAGTCTGCTTTTTATATTCTGTTTAGACTTTGTTGGATTGCAATCGTAGTTTGTTGGGGCGATGATCAAGGAGACTGGGTCGTGCCTGAGGTCTTCTTGGTGCTAGCTGCTTTGCTTAGTTGCTTCGTTGTTAATCACAATTTGGTTTGTGGTGAAAAAGGCATATCTCTATAGTTTCTATTAATTCAAATTAGGAGGAAACCCCATTTGCTAAGAAAAACAGTGGCAGCGAGCATGTGTTAAGGGGCGAAGAGCTGAAAAAAGTGGAGGGAATAAGAAGAAAGAGAAAAATGATGGCAATGCCAAAGAAGAAGAAGTATAAACACCGAAAGGTACTATATGTCAGACACAACCGATGTTGAATCACTAGGATATGTACGCTCCCATATAACGCACGAGCAATTAAGCAGTTTATCTAATTTGATGACCGATGAAATGGAACCAAGCATGAGAACCACAAAACTAGCTGAGCGGTGCTATACGATCATTTGCATCTGGACTTGGTACCCCAAACAAGTCGAGTAGGGCGTTTTGGAGCTCAGCCTCCATGGAGGCTGGATTTTTTGAAAAATACAAAATTTGCACTTTTCAGTTTCAAAAAAATCTGAAAAAAATCATACAAGTAAACAAAGCTGTTATGTGTATGTATGTAAAATTTGAGGATGAAATACCCTAAAATACGATCCGTGCAAAAAAGAAAAATTCATGGACTTTGAGGATGAATAGTGCATCTACTAAAAAGCCTCATATTTGTCCTTTTTGTGTAGCACTCATTTTAAGGTGTTTCGTCCTGAAAATTTACACACATATGCTTTATGTCTCTAAGTATGTGTGTATTCTTTTTCAAAAAAAAAATTAAACGTGAAAATTTGAATTTTGATCAAGTCAAACTCGGGCTCCATGGAGCCCGAGCTCTAAAGATCAAGGCAAGGGATACCTCGTGAGGTTCCCGTGACACAAGCCATGACGACCAAGGTCAGGCGGGCGCCAGCGCGCGCAGTGTTCTTGTTTCCCCTTTGGTGCTAAGGGGGCAAGCGCAGGCGCGGAGTACCGAGGCATCAGGCAAAGGTTTCCATATCGGTGCAACAAGACCAAGAACAGCAGGACGGCAGGACGGAGGTCATCGTGGATCCCAAGACGGCGTCACCACTAGCGCCTTTGACAGGCGAAGACCACCTTTAGTCAGGATAGCTTGTACTAGTTGTCCCCTTTCAAATTGGCCGTTGTTGGATCCCTTCCCGCTCAATATTTGGGGAGAGGACCAAGGCCTCTATAAATAGGACTAGCCACCACAGTAGGAGGGAGACCAGATCGAGAACTGAACCAGACCGAGGAGGAACGAACTCAGTTCGTCCTCGCACCCACCAAGCACAAGAACACCTCTCCTCAGGAGGCTGTTCTTCCCTTGTACTGTTCATCATCAGCCCAAGAGGCAATCCATCACCACCACACTGGAGTAGGGTATTACACCACACTAGTAGAAAAGGGGGCAATGGTCCAGGCCGGGTCAGCCCATTAGTCCCGGTTCCATCCAGAACCGGGAACAATGGGGGCATTGGACCCGGTTCGTGAGCCCCGGGGGCCGGCCGGGCCACGTGGGCCATTGGTCCCGGTTCAACTGGACCTATTGGTCTCGGTTGGTGGGACGAACCGGGACCAATGGGCCTCGCTCCTGGCCCACCACTATTGGTCCCGGTTGGAGGCATGAAACCAGGACCAAAGGCTTCCCTTTAGTCCCGGTTCGTGGCACGAACCGGGACCAATTAGTTGCCTATATATACCCCTCGCTCGCAAACAGAGCACTCTCAGTGCTCTGTTTTTCGTGGCCGGCGAGGGGAGAGCTTTGTGGTGCTCTAGCTCACCTCCTATGCACACGAGGTGTTCGATGGAATGCCCGAGCCACACTACTTAAGCTTTCTCCTCTCCAAGCTCGACCTCCAAGCTCCATTTTCCTCAATATTTGTCTAGGTTTAGCGGTCCGTCACGTCCCGTCCCCGTCTTCACCGCCGTCGATCGCCCACGCCAATCTCGTCGTCCGCACCACCGTGGTGAGCCTCTTGTTCTTATCTTCTTTCTGAAAGGAAAAAAATTCTTACTTGTATGTTTATATAGATACTTATATAATTTTCTTACTTTTATTATTGCATCTTATATAGTGCGATGGTTTTGGAATCCGCCCCCGTCGGCCTCGTCCTGTCTTTGATTCGGATGTGGTATATATTATCTTTTCATAACTATTGGTTCATTTATTGTTTATGACAATTATGCCGACCAACGTGACATAGATTTTATTTATCTAGGAGGTTGTTGAACCGGAAATTCCAACCGACCCTATTGTCGAGAGGTTAAATTTAGTTGAAGAAGAAAACAATTTGTTGAAGGAAAAAATTAGAAAAATTGAGGAGGAGAAGATGATATTGGAGTTGCATGTTGCGGATGTCGTTGATGATCACAAGATCAAGATGGATGCAATGCGCTTGAAGATTAGAAAGATTAGAAAATATGCCATTCATACCGAGGCTTGGTATCATTATGTCGTCGGATCAGTTGTTACATTGGTTGCGATTATGATCGCATTTGTTTTCGCATTGAAATGTTTTACATAGTTTCAGTGTATGGTTTAATTAATTTAGATGCTCTGCAGAGCTTTATGTTGTTAGATGAGAACTATGTATGTACTTTGGTTTTAATGTGATGATGAACTTCTATTAATTTGGTCACTTAATTATCTATTCATGATGTTCTGTAATGATTTTTGACACACTTAATTATATATAATGCACGCAGATGAACCGGCAATGGATGTACGGTTCAAGACACACCTCCGAGTACATTAAGGGCGTGCATGATTTTCTTGAAGTGGCTGAGGCAAACAAGCAGAATGGTTTTATGTGTTGTCCATGCCCTATATGTGGGAATACGAAGTCTTACTCTGACCGGAAAATCCTCCACACCCACCTGCTTTACAAGGGTTTCATGCCACACTATAATGTTTGGACGAGGCACGGAGAAATAGGGGTTATGATGGAAGACGGCGAAGAAGAAGAGTACGATGACAACTATGTGCCCCCTGAATACGGTGATGCTACTAAACATCAAGAGGAACCAGACGATGTGCACGATGTTGCTGCAAAGGGCGAAGCTGCTGAAGATCAAGAGGAACCAGACGATGTGCCCGATGATGATGATCTCCGCCGGGTCATTGTCGATGCAAGGACGCAATGCGAAAGTCAAAAGGAGAAGCTGAAGTTCGATCTCAAGTTAGAGGACCACAAAAAAGGGTTGTACCCCAATTGCGAAGATGGCAACACAAAGCTCGATACCGTACTGGAATTGCTGCAGTGGAAGGCAGAGAATGTTGTGCCTGACAAAGGATTTGAGAAGCTACTGAAAATATTGAAGAAGAAGCTTCCAAAGGATAACGAATTGCCCGACAGTACATACGCAGCAAAGAAGGTCGTATGCCCTCTAGGATTGGAGGTGCAGAAGATACATGCATGCCCTAATGACTGCATCCTCTTCCACGGTGAGTACAAGGATCTGAACGCATGCCCGATATGCAGTGCATTACGGTATAAGATCAGACGAGATGACCCTGGTGATGTTGACGGTGAGCCCCCCGGGAAGAGGGTTCCTGCGAAGGTGATGTGGTATGCTCCTATAATACCATGGTTGAAACGTCTGTTCAGAAACGGAGAGCATGCCAAGTTGATGCGATGGCACAGTGAGGACCGTAAGAAAGACGAGAAGTTGAGAGCACCCGCTGACGGGTCGCAGTGGAGAAAAATCGAGAGAAAGTACTGGGATGAGTTTGCAAGTGACCCAAGGAACGTATGGTTTGCTTTAAGCGCGGATGGCATTAATCCTTTCGGGGAGCAGAGCAGCAATCACAGCACCTGGCCCGTGACTCTATGTATGTATAACCTTCCTCCTTGGATGTGCATGAAGCGGAAGTTCATTATGATGCCAGTTCTCATCCAAGGCCCTAAGCAACCCGGCAACGACATTGATGTGTACCTAAGGCCATTAGTTGAAGAACTTTTACAACTGTGGAATGGAAATGGTGTACGTACGTGGGATGAGCACAAACAGGAGGAATTTAACCTAAAGGTGTTGCTGTTCGTGACCATCAACGATTGGCCCGCTCTCAGTAACCTTTCTGGACAGACAAACAAGGGATACCACACATGCACGCACTGTTTACTTGACATTGATAGTATATACCTGGCAAGCTGCAGGAAGAATGTGTACCTGGGCCATCGTCGATTTCTTCCGACCAACCATCAATGTCGAAAGAAAGGCAAGCATTTCAAAGGCGAGGCAGATCACCGGAAGAAGCCCACCACGTAATCTTTGGAAAGGATCCCGGCGGACTAGCTGTTCCGAGTGACGCTGGGGGATACGCACCCATGTGGAAGAAGAAATCTATATTTGGGACCTACCCTACTGGAAAGACCTAGAGGTCCGCTCTTCGATCGACGTGATGCACGTGATGAAGAACCTTTGCCTGAACCTGCTAGGCTTCTTGGGCGTGTATGGGAAGACAAAAGATACAGTTGAGGCACGGGAGGACCTACAATGTTTGCACGAAAAAGACGGCATGCCTCCAAAGCAGTATGAAGGTCCTGCCAGCTATGCTCTTACCAAAGAAGAAAAGGAAATCTTCTTTGAATGCCTGCTTAGTATGAAGGTCCCAACTGGCTTCTCGTCGAATATAAAAGGAATAATAAATATGGCAGAGAAAAAGTTTCAGAACCTAAAGTCTCATGACTACCACGTGATTATGACGCAACTGCTTCCGGTTGCATTGTGGGGGCTTCTACCGGAAAACGTCCGATTAGCCATTGTGAAGCTATGTGCATTCCTCAATGCAATCTCTCAAAAGGTGATCGATCCAGAAATCATACCAAGGCTAAGGAGTGATGTGGTGCAATGTCTTGTCAGTTTCGAGCTGGTGTTCCCACCATCCTTCTTCAATATCATGACGCACGTCCTAGTTCATCTAGTTGACGAGATTGTCATTCTGGGCCCCGTATTTCTACACAATATGTACCCCTTTGAGAGGTTCATGGGAGTCCTAAAGAAATATGTTTGTAACCGCGCTAGGCTAGAAGGAACCATCTCCATGGGCCATCAAACAGAGGATGTCATCGGGTTTTGTGTTGACTTCATTCTTGGCCTTAAGAAGATAGGTCTCCCTCAATCGCGGTATGAGGGGAGACTGACTGGAAAAGGCACGCTTGGAAGGGACTCAATAATATGCAAGGACAGATATTCTTGGTCTCAAGCATGCTACACAATTCTACAGAACTCTACCTTGGTGACCCCGTATGTCGATGAACACAAGAACAGTCTGCGCTCCAAACACCCGGAGCAGTGCGACGACTGGATTACATGTGAACACATCAGGACTTTCAGCAGTTGGTTGGAAGCACGTCTCAGAGGTGACAACACTGTTTGTGATGAGCTGTACTTGTTGTCCAGGGGACCATCTTCGACTGTTACGATTTGGAAAGGATACGAGATAAATGGGAATACATTTTACACGATTGACCAAGATCAAAAGAGCACCAACCAAAACAGCGGTGTCCGCTTTGATGCAACAACCGAGAGGGGAAAGGACACATATTATGGTTACATAGTGGACATATGGGAACTTGACTACGGACATGATTTTAAGGTCCCTTTGTTTAAGTGCAAATGGGTCAATCTGTCAGGAGGCGGGGTACAGGTAGACCCACAGTACGGAATGACAACAGTGGATCTGAAAAATCTTGGGTACACTGACGAACCGTTCGTCCTAGCCAATGATGTGGCACAGGTTATCTATGTGAAGGACATGTCTACCAGACCGAGAAAGAGAAAAGATAAGGAAGCGAATACATCATACGATGAGCCAAAGCGCCACATAGTTCTTTCAGGAAAAAGGGACATCGTGGGAGTGGAGGACAAGACAGACATGTCTGAAGATTATGAAAAGTTTCATGAAATTCCTCCCTTCAAAGTCAAGGCTGACACCAGCATCCTGATAAACGATGAAGATTATCCATGGTTACGGTGCAATAAGCAAATGACACAAGCGAAGAAAAAGTGAAGACTTTCTCCCGCAACTATTATGATGATGCCATGCCAACTTTGTAACTGACGAGTATGATACCATTGTTCGTTTTGTACATGCACATGCTATGTGGGTCAATTTATCATACCATGCCAACTTTTAACCTTTTCAGAGTTCATTTGAAATGCTTTAATGTCTTATGGTTCGGCCCTCGTAATAATTAAAAATAGCAACAATAAGTATTTTGTTGTAAGTAGAAACAAAATAAAATAAATAAAGCAAGAAAGAAAACAAAAAAACAAAAAAAGTGTTTTCAAATTTGAAAACTAATGGCACTAACAGAAAGTTTATAATTTTCCTAAAACTAAAAGCAAAAGGAATTGAAAAATAAAGCAAAAAACAAAAGAAAATAAATAATGCAGAAAACAAAACAAAAAAATAACAATAAGTATTTTGTTGTAAGTAGAAACAAAATAAAATAAATAAAGCAAGAAAGAAAACAAAAAACAAAAAAAGTGTTTTCAAA
>NC_041389.1:27177210-27186098 GCF_002162155.2 Triticum dicoccoides | reverse complement strand
AAAAAAACAACAATAAGTATTTTGTTGTAAGTAGAAACAAAATAAAATAAATAAAGCAAGAAAGAAAACAAAAAACAAAAAAAGTGTTTTCAAATTTGAAAACTAATGGCACTAACAGAAAGTTTATAATTTTCCTAAAACTAAAAGCAAAAACAATTAAAAAATAAAGCAAAAAACAAAAGAAAATAAATAATGCAGAAAACAAAACAAAAAAACTGAAAAAAAATAAAAATAGCAACAATAAGTAAAGAAAACAAAAAAACAAAAAAATGCCTCCTACTGGCCCCCCACGGCCTGAATACGACATGAAACCCTACTATGGGCCAGGATTCAGGCCCGCAGAAGGCCCAGAAGGCCCATCAGGCAAAGCTATAGCAAGTAGGCCCGAAAGCCTGCGGTGGAGAGGAGATCGAGAGGGGTGCAGCAGTGGGGCTTATAAACCACTGTGCGCCCCTCTCAACTAGCGAGGTGGGACTAAACTTTGGCCCCGAGGCAGGCAGCACAGGGGCCTTTGGTCCCGGTTGGTGGCACCAACCGGGACTAAAGGGGGGTCATTAGTCTCGGTTGGTGCCACCAACCGGTACCAAAGGTCGCTGCTTCCCGCCCTTTGGGCTGCTGAAAAGAGGCCCATTGGTCCCGGTTGGTGGCACCAACCGGGACTAAAGGGGGCATTAGTCCCGGTTGGTTTCACGAACTGGGACCAATTCTCTTCATATATAACTAGCACTTAGCAGTTTCTCCAAATCCATCCCTTTCTTCTCCGCCCGATACGCGACGCCCGGCCGCTGCTCTGCCTCGTCGTCGTCGCTGCCTCCGACGCCGTCAGGCTGCTCCACCTCATCGTCGCTGCCGCCTCCGACGCTGTCAGGCTGCTCCACCTCGTCATCGCCGCCGCCTCCAACGCCGTAGTCAGGCTGGTCCACCTTACCGTCGCCGCCGCCCTCGACGCCATCTGCCCTGACGCCGGCGCCGCTCCCCGCGCCCCGACGCCGCCCGACGTGCCCCGCCACCCCCCTGTGAGCACCTGCCTCGCGCCCCTGCCTTGCCTGCTCCTGCACCCCTGCCCCGCACCGCCGGCGCCTCGCTCCTGCATTTGTTTTTTATTAGTTTATTTTTTTTCATATATATATATAATGTATGTTAATGTATGTGGCTATATGTTTTTGTTCATATCTTGCTATATGTTTTTTTTATTTTTATTAGTTTATTTTTTTGTTCATATGTGATGTATATGTGTATGTGGCTATAATGTATATATGTGTATGTGATGTATATGTATATGTGTATGTGTATATGTATATGTGTATGTGGCTAGAATTTGCTAAATAATATATGTTAAAAATGTTTTTTTGTTGATAGAAAGTTTTTTGTTCATATATAGAAAGTTACAATTTTAGAAAAGTTTTATATATATGCAAAAGTTACAATTTTAGAAAAAGATGGATAGGAAAGAAGAAAATAAGAAAGAGGAAAGAAAGAAGAAGAGGAGAGGAAAAGAAGAGGAGAAATAAATAAGAAGAAGAAAAAAGAAGAAAAAGAAGAGGAGAAGAAGAAAGGAATAGAGGAGAAGAAGAAAAAATAGAAAAAAATTCTATTTTTTCTTCTTGTCCTCTATTCCTTTCTTCTTCTCCTCTTTTTTTTCTTCTTCCTTCTTTCCTTCTTCCTCTTTTCTTCTTCTTCGCAGTCAGGCTACTCGCCTTCGCCCTCGCCGCCACCCCTTGTGAGCACAGCCTGCTCCCGTGCCCCTCCCGTCCCGCGCCCCTGCGCGGCCACCACGCCGTCGCCCCTGCCTGATACCCTCTCCCCGATAACATTATTTTCCGAATAGAGGAGAAAGAAGAAACTTCAACATGAGGGGGGGGGGGTACCGATACCCCCTCCCTGATAACATTATTTTCCCATGTATATGTATGTCGCGTGGTTGTCGATATAACCCCCTCGAGATAACTTCGACATGAGGGGCGGTCGATATATATACCTCTCGACCGTGATAACCTATACAACGGCAGCACCCCCCTCGGCCCTCTCGCTCGACCAAAACTCTCGAGGCCACCCAAACCCTAGAGAGAAAACGATGTTGGTCTCGTACCCCCTCCCACCGCGCCCCTACCCGACAAATTAACTCTCTCGAGGCCACCCAAATTTACCAAGTTAAAAGAGCGTTGTCGTCGAGGCCACCCCAAACCCTTGAAGCGTTGTTGTGTCGAGGCGACCCCAAACCCTAGAGAAGCAGCGTCGAGGCCACTAACATGATTCCTTATTGTGATTAGCTAGCTAGTTCTACGTTTGCCACTAATATATATATATCCATTTGTACCATGTTTGAATAATAATTGACATGTTGTAAATATTTGCAGAAACTATGGAGCACTCACGAGACGAAGAAACAGAAGCGATGTTGGGGGACATAATCGCAAATGGAAGTGATGAAGTTGCGTCATTTCTCCTCGACACCGATGGTTTGCTGGAAGAACTGGGTGAAGAAGAGGGCTATGTTCATGATGGCTTCGGCCCATTAATGCCGATACAAGAAGAGGACTATGTTCATGATGGCTCCGGTGACACAATGAAGGTACAAGAAGGAGACCGTGCTGACTGCTCCGGTGACCGAACCGAGTCCGGCCAGGTATATATATATTAGTTAAGCCCGTGCTGACTAGTTAATTGATGCTTCCATTGTTTTGGTATATGTACACATACTAATTACTCTCGTCTTTCTTCCTTATAATTCCTAGCCCTCCGGATCGAGCACAACTTCGTTAAGGAGACAAGGCCCGAAGAAAAAGTTGAGCTCGGATGAAAAGTTTGAGATCATAGAAATCGCGCCCGACGGCGAACCGATTGAACCCATCCGGATGAGGAAGGCATTTTCTGCTCAGTGTGGGGTTCTTGTTAGGGACAAGATCCCGATCAGCATCCAGCAATGGTATAAGCCTAAGGAGGAAGACCCTGAGGTGTCTTATGTCAATGATATGCAGAAAGAAGATCTTTGGACTGAGATGAAGGCAAATTTCACCCTACCGCCAGAGGAGGATCCGGAGAAGCTAGTTAAAGAGCAATTAATCAAGTCTTGTGCTCTTAAGAAGATGGCAACCCTAATGAGGAGGTGGACGAAAGAGCTGAACCAGTTTGTCGAGAGAAAAAAACACCAGAATTCATCGGCAAATATGAGAAGATCAAAGATCAGTGGCCCACATTTGTGGCCCACAAGACATCGGAAAAGAGTAAGAAGATGTCGGCGACAAACAAGAAAAATGTTGCGAAGAAGAAGCTTCACCATCGCACGGGGTCAGGTGGCTACCTCAAAGCCCGGCCTAAGTGGTCCATGGCTGAGCATGATCTGCTTGAAAAAGGGATCGAACCAGAGACAATGTACTGTCCAGACCGTTGCCGGACTTGGTTCTTCGGGGCTGGCGGAACCTTGGACCCTGTAACAGGGAAGTGCCAGTGGACGGACGAGCAACTGCAAATACCAGTCAAGAACCTTCGACACTATATCGATGCAGCGCAGTGAGGGACGTTCCTTCCAAATAGGGAGAAGGACGAGCTCACAATGGCCCTTGGCAATCCTGAGCACCCTGGACAGACACGAGGCACGCCAGGCTCCATTCCGTGGAAGGTTGGTTTTCCGGACGCAGAGGGTTACAAAACCCACGAGAGGAGGAAGAAACTGGAGCAGGACCAACTACAGGCGCTGCACGAAAAGGTAATGGGGCTAGTGGAACGAGAAGAGGAATGAGAAGAGGAACGAGAAGCAGCAGATCACAGCAAACGACCTGCCGAAGCTTCCCTCGAAGCTACCCCGCCATCTCAGCGGAGAAGCAGCGTGGCTTCCACCGAGCTGCTTCAGCCGGAGCATGTCTTGACGGTTCCTGCCAGCTATCCCGTGGATGGTATCACGGAGTCTCAACATTGCCACATTATGGCGCGATGGATGAATTTGAAGGTCAAGGCGGCTGTTGGCCAAGTTTATCCTAGTGGACCCGGCACAACTTATCACTGCCAGCCGATTCCAGAAGGATATGCTAAGGTGATGGTGGATAAAATAACGGAGGGATTTGAGGACCTCCCGCTTGAGCACCCTACCGGTGAAGGGGAGACTAGGCTGGGTTCTGCTCTGAAGACTCCATGCCTATGGCAGAAGGAGCTCATCGACCTTCCGAACTGGACGCCTCCGCCTCCTCCTCCTCCTCCGGCGAGTCAGGGCACTCCGCCTCCTCCACCGCCTCCTCCTCCGGCGAGTGACGATCAGGGCACGCGTGGCGGCACTCCGCCTCCTTCTCCGGTGCGTGGCGGCACTCCGCCTCCTTCTCCGCCTGCGCCGGCGCTCCCAAGCAGCCAGCAGCCTCCTCCTTCTCCGCCTCGCCAGCAAGGGCGGAAGAGACCCGCCGCCGCCCCGGCTGCTCCGGCGCGTCGTACTCCTTCTCCTCCGCCTCGTAAGCAAGCGCGAAAGAACACAGACGCCGCAGCCGCTCCGTCTGCTCCGGCGTCTAGCAGCACAACCAGAGGTGGGAGGCAATACAAATACGGTCCATCTCTCAAGCCTGTAGAGAAGTTACCGTACGAGAGGTCCGAGGAGGAAAACAATACGATTGTGCGGACCCACATGAAGGAGTTCTTTGAAGGGGTGAAAGCAAAGAGACATCCACCTCCGGAGGAGAAGGTAGATCTAGTGAAAGCAAAGCGCACTATCGATGCCCTGAGGAAACCACCAAAGTCTCCGCCGAGAACCAACTATGAGCGCATTACTGAACAGACATATCTCCAAGCCAAGTGGTCGGGAACTACTGTCAGTGATAAAAGGTTAAAAGAACGAGCAAAGGGGAAAAAAATTGCCCAGCTCGGCGAACAAGCACAACAATCGTGCCCCCCGCTCAATGTGTCTAATGCTCTGGGGACGGTGGCCGGTTATGGCAATCTTGAAGATTACCTGCCTGACGATGCACTTCCTGATTTCATGGCGGTGGACGAACACAGATACGAGTACGGGAAGCCTCTCGTCAAAGATGAAAAATCTCTGACAACAATGATGCGAAGATTCCATAGTTGGTACATGAAAACCTACAGAGAGTCTGAGGGGACGAACAGTTTGTATCTGAACATTAAAGAGGAGCACGACCTCGTTTCAAATGATCTGTTGTGTGTTCCATTTGATGAGTTCTTCACGTTCTTCAATCAAAAGGCCCTCGATAAATTAATGGTCTTTTGCTACTGCCTGTAAGTACTATTTCTGTCATTAAGTCTCTATATATAGCTCGGCTCTTTCATTGCATGTATTTATAATTAATTATCCTCAATATATTATGAAGATTGAAGATCGTCGAGTGCAAAAAATAAGAAATTTATGATATTGGGTTCATTAACACAAATATCATAGATGTATTTCTGGTTGAAAAGAACGTCAAAGAGGCCGAGGACAACTTGCTACGATCGTTGATCAAAAATCAAAAAAAAGATACCATACTCTTTCCTTACAACGGCAAGTGAGTGTTACTGTCGTGTGCATATTCGGTTTCCCTTATTACTCGAGCGAGGTTATAGTAATGTAATTGATGAGTTATGCATGCGTGCGCAGGTACCACTATATTCTTCTGGAGATTAAGCTTGAGCGTGGACTAGTAACCGTCTTAGACTCGAGACGGAAAGATCTCGAAACCTATGCAGACATGACTGAAATGCTCAGCAAGTAAGTTCAATCGATCATTATCGCACCATATCGGCAACTTTTTGTTCATTTCCTGATATCTCAAGTAATAATAATTATTTTCTTTGTCTTGCAGGGTTTGGAAACAGTTCACCGCAGAAGCTCCGGGACTGCCGAAGGAGCTGCGATATACATACCCGAAAGTAAGTACTACTGGCTAGCTAGTTGCGCGCATCTCCCGTTGATTATATAGCTATACTTTCATCAATGCCATTTATAATGCTTCATTATCAGTTTGATTGACCTCTATTTCTCGTAAAGTGCTTGTGGCAGGAGGAAGGGAATGATTTCTGTGGATACTATGTGTGCGAGTTCATCCACACCGCGACTTTGAAAAACAAGCGGGGCTACTCTAGAAGACAATATGAAGTGCGTAAGCAATAATATTCACAATTTCATTTTATTACACCATCATTTCTGTTGAGTTTCATTCATATATATGTATTAATTAACCCCCTTCTTCAAATTAGACGTGGCAGATGCGGGATGAACTCCTAGAACCAGATCGCATGAAAGGAATTCAAGAGGAATTGGCGGGATTCTTTCTTGACCACGTCATCAGTAAAGCCGGAGAATACCATGTGGAAATTGATTTCAAATGCTAGAGGTTTGTAATTAAGAGATCTTATACATATTGTACATGTATGTAGCCAGTAGCGTCGGATACATGATACGAAAACTTATTGTTCGACCAATCTCTCGGAGAAGGAGAGGTCGATCGATCACTTCTCTCGGTATGCATGACGAACTTCTGTACTGAATGGTTCTCTCGATCACTTATGTATATATAGTACGTAGCGTCGACCAAGCACGGACATAAGAGAGGACACTTCTCTCTATTAATTAGCTAGCTAACACAATATATGAAACACCTAAATTAACCCCCCAAAACTCCCAACCCCCCCTCCTTTAAAAAAAACAAAAACCCCAGCCACTGGAATGCTGATGCGTGGATGCCTTTTGGTCCCGGTTGGAGCCACCAATCGGGACCAAAGGCCCCCTGACTGGGCTCAGCGCACAGGGCCACGTGGAGACACATTGGTCCAGGTTCGTGTTTGAACCGGGACTAATAGGTGGAGGTATTAGTAACGACCCATTAGTCCCGGTTCATAAACCGGGACTAAAGGCCCTTACGAACCGGGTCTATTAGGTGTTTTTCTACTAGTGCCACAACGGTGGCCCGGACCAGTATAAATCTTATGTCTCTTGTGTTGTGAGTTCATCAAGCTAAGCTTAGAGATCGTGGCGAGGCTGAGGGCGAGATTCGATAGGTGGAAATCTTCGCGCGCACCCCAGTGTTCGAACCTCAAGGGTTTTAGCGGAACCCTAAATCCGACAGCAGACAAAGTTGCGCATACGACGACAAGGATGGCGACGATGACGCGCCGCCTGCAGTAGACTGATACGTCTCCAACGTATCTATCATTTTTGATTGTTTCATGCTATTATATTACCCCTTTTGGATGTTTATGGGCTTTATTTTACACATTTATATCATTTTTGGGACTAACCTACTAACCGGAGGCCCAGCCCGTATTACTGTTTTTTTTGCCTATTTCAGTATTTCGAAGAAAAGGAATATCAAACGGAGTCCAAACGGAATGAAACCTTCGGGGGCATGATTTTTGGAACAAACGTGATCCAGTGGACTTGGAGTGCAAGCCAAGAAGCAGCCGAGGCGTCCACGAGGGTGGGCGCGCCCCCCTATCTCATGGGCCTCTCGGGCGGCTACCGACGTACTTCTTCCTCCTATATTGAACGAGGTATTGGGATACCGACAATCGAATCTCGGGCAAGTAATGTACCGATTGACAAAGGGAATTGCATACGGGATTGCTTGAATCCCCGACATCGTGGTTCATCCGATGAGATCATCGTGGAACATGTGGGAGCCAACATGGGTATCCAGATCCCGCTGTTGGTTATTGGCCAGAGAGATGTCTCCGTCATGTCTGCATGATTCCCGAACCCGTAGGGTCTACACACTTAAGGTTCGGTGACGCTAGATTTGCTATGGGAAATAGTATGTGGTTACCGAAGGTAGTTTGGAGTCCCGGATGTGATTCCGGACGTCACGAGGAGTTCCGGAATGGTTGTGAATCCTTTGCACATTTTGGCCTTGGCGTCAGCTCGGTGGTGATTGTTTGAGTTTCTTGGGAGTTCTTATTTCATGCTATACCCATGGAATTGTTCTTGTGATGCTCACATAGGTCAACACACGAAGCTCTTGCTCGCTCAGCTTGGCCGCTCCGCTCGCTCGTTTAGTTTTTTTCGCTCACCCCACTGCTAGCTCAGAAAAATTCGCCTGTCTATTTTTATTTGAAAAGGTTAGTTAAATTAAATGATGTTTAAGGAACTTTAAAAATATTATGACTTTTAAAAACAATGAATTTTAGATCCCGTTGGCAAGGGGGCATGTAATGAAGAGGTGAGTGGAGTCTTCGGGTAGCATAGCACACCGTGTGCATAAATCGGAGGGGATTATATTCTTGTGGGCAAGATTGACGTACTAGAATATTTATATCCCATTGCATCGCACGTGCATTATTCTATTAAGAAAAGAAAAAGATGACAATGCCAAAGAAGAAGAAGTATAAACACCGAAAGGTATATGTTAGACACAACCGAACTGAATCACTAAAATATGTACGCTCCCATACGCACCAGCAATTAAGCAGTTTGTCTAATTTGGCGACTCAAATGGAGGAAAGCACACAAAAGTAGTCGAGCGGTGCTATACAAGTCACAACATTGAATTTGGCTCCTCTTTCAATATATGTATGGCTTGGACTTGCACCTTACAATAAGAATCAGACTTCACATGTCATACGCATAACTGACTCGAAACGGGAATGTCTAGAAACCAGTCAGTTGAATTTTTTTTTTGTTTGAGGTCAGTCAATTCTTAAACCGTTGGATGTGAAATCAATGGCCCACGGTCTTTCTTCAACCTCTCAACACATCTCCTTCGTTGAGCCGTCAGCCATCATCGGCCTAACCGCCGGCCCTCGCCGCCCTCCCTGGAACCACTCCCCACCATCGGTCCTCCGTCGCCCCGACCATCCCTCTAGGTCCCCTGCACTAAGCTTTTTCTCCTGCGAATCCCCACACCACCGCCGTCCACCACCGCCCCCACCCTGAACCCTAAGACAGACACTGGGGTGATGACGGCGGCCCCCTCCTT